>NC_040039.1:35806765-35814265 GCF_003713205.1 Coffea eugenioides
ACTATCCTTCACTAGATGGTTCGTTGTGAAATAAAGGCCTAAGAACCATCCATAATACCTTTGGTAAGTGTTTAGTATCAAGAACATCAATTAACAAGTTCACTCCAAGATCTTGTTCCAAACCAGTCCAAATATTAGGGTTTTTCCAAAACAGGGCAGTCCACTTGTTTTAGTCACAACTCAGTCAATTTAACTCGGAATCGAGCATGGCTTACGCCGTTGGAAAATAAATTCATAGGGCTAAAATATTGCAGAAGAAATCGTTTCCAAATTCGGCACCCATCTGGTTCAAAATCGGGTATCAAGTTGCTGCCTGAACACTTCATTCCAGATGAACAGAGCAACAGGACAGCGAACTTAAAACATTTGGTTCGGCTTGCTCACAAAGAATCAGAACGTGCATTATATACCAAATTAAAGCTAGGAATGTCTAGTTTCAAACGCCACCGACGGCACATGATTTCGACATCCGAGGACAGAGTTATAGCCAAAATACTACTGCTGGTCAGAGTCATACGCGAATCAGTTTCCAGATTTGCTGGTTTCTAAAAAAAAATTCATTTGCCCATTCAAACCTCATTATTTTTCAATGAAATTTTCCACACCTCTAATACATCATATAAGCATTCAATTCAAGCCATTAGTTCATTAAAAAATGGCCTTAAAATGGCCGAACATGGCAGGGGCAAAATCGGAAGTTTTTGCTTCTTACACCCAATGAAGTTTCTACTAATTACCCACCACTAATGCATCATTATAACCACTAAACCAACAATATAATCACCATCACTCATCAAATCAGCAACAACAACCCAAGTGTGGGAATTCAAAGAGCGCACAATCACATTTTTACACCATACACAAGCTAACCAAATGCATGCATGAACTTAACAAGGTAAGATAGCTTCCAAACTTCAAGTTTTCAAGAGTGGATCATCACTTACTTTGGGTTGATGTTCAGCAGAATTTTCGGCCCTCTACTACCCCAGAAAAACCGTGATTTCCAGCCCTTGTTTGCAGCTCAAGATGATCCTCAAGTGTCAAGCTAGGTGTGGTGCAAGTTTGGTTAAATTTGGAGATGATTTGGGGTGGTTTTGAGTGAGATTAGTGAGCAGAAATTTTGTTGCAAATGAGTTAGAGAGAGGAGGGAGCTGGTCGGCAATGAGGAGAGAGAAAATGGAGGGAAATCTGATTTCCTTTAGCTTCCAAGAGAAGGTGAAATAAGTGGTGGTAATTCACCCAAAAGTCAACTCTCATTAGGGGCCGTTTGGTGCGATTACGGCTCGATTTTCTCGCGCGTTTGGTTCACTAGTGCACTAAACCTCCAAGGCATATATATTCATGTAAATATTATTCACTCTTAATTGTCCCGAAATAAGGGTCTAAAGTCCCTCGATTGAAGTCGCGCGCGTGAAAACGCGTACCGTCAAATTTAACGTTATAACGCGAAACTTCCGAGAAATTCTTATAACGATTGCACTATTAACTATCACTTGAATATTTATTCATAAGATTACCTATTTTAGGACCATAGTACAAGTCTCCAATATTCCAAGCTTATTGTGCTACTACGCGGATAAAATCTCCAAGTACTATTCACTATTTTTACTAAACGCGCTCTAGGAAATTAATTTTCGAAACGAATCATTTTAAAAATATAACGAAGTTATATTACCATGTATTTAAGTCTAATAAGACTAGAAAATATTCCTTGGAAATAAAATCCAATTAAATAATTTATTAAGCCATAAATTAGGCATAAAATAATAGTTTTTACGAGTCCTCACAGAAACACTCAAGAGATAAGAAAAATTATACAAGGGTTGGATTTAGGTTCAAGTTATTATAATCTCATAAAAATCTTGTGTCTCGTTTATTTTCATGTTTGTAGTTTATTTGTCATTAAATTGTTGTACACTTTGAGACATTTATTTTGCGGCTAGATCACAACAAACTTGTTAGGGATAAACATTTTTCATTATTTGTCATTAAATTGTTGTATACTTTGAAACATGTTTGTTCAGTAGTTGAATCACAACTTGTTAGGGAGAAACACTCAAGTGAGCTTGCTAAAAAGACCAAATATGTAAGTTAAGAACCTAATATTGATGAAAAAGGTTAAACCGCTGGGTTTCGGGCCCTCTCATTTACATATTAAGGACTCTTTCTCTCTCTCCCAAACTAACGTGAGACATAATTCTTTATTCATGAGTCTAATAATCTCCCTCTTCATGAGTAACAAATTCTTTTTCAAGATACTTTAATACTGAACGCAATTCCACCATAACATCTATGTCATTTCCTCTACCAACCATAGATCCAATATTCTTCAACATCCAAACTGGATTTCAAACCCGGCCAATCCATGGCATACTTGGTCCAACAATAGTCAAACTTCTTGGCACTTCAGTCTATCACCAACAAGATAAGCTCTTCTTCAAGCACACTTCAAATCTCAATGCAAACCCACATTAACGTCCAAGGTCATCTCTTCTCTCAATCATAGACCCACTCTTCTTTAATATCCAAATTGAGTTCCAAGCTTCTGCCAACCCATGGCGCACTTAGTCCAACACTAGCCAATCTCCTTGGCACTTTAGCCCACCACCAATAAGAGAAGTTCTCTGATCTAACTCTAAGAAAAATTTACTTGCTTATGAGTAGTCCAATCTCGCAATTAGAAGATTCGGGGAAACACCAAAGAGAGTTCACCAAAAAGATCCAGTATGTAATTAAGTCAGGAATCCATCATTGACCAAAAAGTTTAAATTATTAGGTTTTGGGTCCTCACTTACATATTAAGGACTCTTTCTCCAGTTTTCGAACCAATGTGGGATATAATTCTTTTTGAATCGAAGATTAGTTGTTAAAGAATTTTAGCGGCTCAATCTTGAATCTAATGCATCATTTTGGATATGTTAAGTGTCTATTTATCCAAGATATGATTTAGGATCTTCAAGTCAAATGGCCAGTATGAAAAATGTGCTTAGCCAACTGCCTTGTTCGTCAGCTAGAGCACAGCACTTATGGAGAGCTCCCTTGTAGTCTGGATTTGCGAATTCCTTAGTGATGTAGTCTCCATAGTTTGATCGGTTGAACCCTTGAGTTAGGATTTAGTGGTGATAGGAATTTGTCCCAAATTTCAATGGGTTACTCATCCTTTAGACAGGATGGATTTTCTAGTTTTGAGATTGGGTTTGATACGAATCTAATTCCATTTATACCCATCAATTTGCCCATTTTGCCATCTCTAGGATTTAGTGTCGGCCCTTTATGTTTGACAATTGAAGGGTAAGATTGCTGATCGAATGAATCCCTAATATTGAGATAAGTGATGGGATGGTGTGGGCTGTAGTATAATCTAATAGGGTTGAGGCTTAGTTTTATGGTGCTCGAAGATGTTGCAAACACTGGTTCGAATTTGACACATACAACTTCATACCTTTACCCCTATAATTAGAGAATATTGCGCCACTGCTCTTCAACAAGATTTTAGTTTTTTTTAAACATATTTAAGTAATATTATTCTTTTTTTTATCACTTTGTCTACTCCAAGAAGATTGATTAAAAATAATAAATAACTCATTTCGCCTCTCACATATAAATAAAAGCCAATCACCAAAGATTCAACTTTATCTTTATTCTTCTTCTCACTCTTGTCCAATTTGCTCTCACCATACAAATCCATTCGAAAAGTTGCTGTCTTTTTTTTTTTCTCAACACATATAAATTTGTAAAAATTGCTAGCTCTTGTTATTTCACCTTCACAAATAGATAAAACTTTATTAAGAATTTTGATAGGGATTTAAAATTTGAAAGTAGCATAATTTAACATTTTAAATTTGCCCCCATTGAATTTTTTTCTAGCTCCACCCCTACATGGCTCATGCTTTATATATAGAAAGATCAATGGAAAAATCATGCCATATGGTGTGCAAATTAATAAAAAATTAAGTTATATTTATTAATGCTAGTGGAAGTTATTATAACTTTTATATTTTTTGTTGCAAACAAAAATACAAAAGAAGTATGATTCTTTTTTTTTTTTGCCAAAGAAATAATAGATAAAAAAGAAATTATCAGAAATTATTGGAAGTTATTGAATTTTAGTAGTCATCTATAGTAAATCTTTACTTTTGGAAAAATAAAAGATGATAAAAAATTTTAACACTAAAACCATGCCTCATGTTTTATGTATAGAAGGAAAATCATCCATAATATACCTTCGAATTCGCCAGTGGAATTTTGTCGTTCCTTAAATTTATGGGTTAATTACATTTACCTCCCTTGAGCTTTGACCAAATAACGAATCGATTCCTGAGATTTAACCAAATAACAAAAAGGTCCCTCAAATTGAAAGATGTATAACAGATACACCCCTCCGTTAGTCTGTTGCCGTTGACCGTTAGGGCTAATTACATTTACCTCCCCTGAGATTTGACCAAATAACGAATCGATCCCTGAAATTTGATCAAATAACAGATTCCTCCCCCACACTAACTTCTGTCACTTATATGTAACGGAAATGGCCAAAAGTTTGAATAACCCTTATTGATTTCCATCAAATTTTTAAGGGTTAATTACATTGTGTAGAAAAGCCTTTTGCTGGTTTGGTTTTACAATGGATTATTAATATATAGAGTAAAATGACAATAGAAAGCTGGTACTTCGTTTATATAATATAGGAAAAGTATAAGGAGCTGGTACATTATGGAAAGAAAAAATGCGTACTACATTTTCAACCCTCTTATTCGTTGGAAATTTTAATTTTACTTTATCTTTTAAATAAATTATTTTTTTAAAAAAATGGATTCTTTGTTCATATAATTGGGAAAAGTCGTAAAGCACTAGTATTTTATGGGATAATGGGTATTACCCCATGTAACCCAAAATTTGTCACACTATTTCACCAAATTACAAAATACGTGTATGGCAAATTTTGCATTACAAGGTCTACCAGAATTTACTCTGATTTTATCTGTTAAATAAATTAATAATTTGTTGGATTCAAAATTTTATCTATTAACCAAAATTTTTTTTTCTGAAAACACAAAAATCGATAGGTCAAAAAATTGATGGAAATCAATAAGGGTTATTCAGACTTTTGGCTATTTCCGTTACATATAAGTGACAGAAGTTAGTATGGGAGAGGAATTTGTTATTTGGTCAAATCTCAGGGATCGATTCGTTATTTGATCAAATCTCAGGGGAGGTAAATGCAATTAACCCATAATTTTAACAGTCAACGGCAACAGACTAACGGGAAGGGTGTATCTGTTATACATCTTTCAATTTGAGGGACCTTTTTGTTATTTGGTCAAATCTCAAGGATCGATTCGTTATTTGGTCAAACCTCAGGGAAGGTAAATGTAATTAACCCTAAATTTAAAATGCTGATTTTACTTTCCTCATAAAAGTATAAGAGGTCTAATATGATCGAAATCACTAATTTCAACCACTTATGGCCTGAAAATAATCACATGATCCATACATGATCAATAGATCATATATACTAACCAAAAACTCTTTTAACAAACAATCAGGGCAAAAGTAAAAGTGACTATAACTAAGGCAGGTTTAAGCCAATTTCTCTCTCTCTCTCTCTCTCCATTTCTTCTCTCTTTTTTTTTTTTTATTTTTCCTTTTCTCTTCTCTCCCTCAGCAAATCGTGGAATTGGAGCCTGCAAATCATAGATTTAGCTCTACATTTGCCAAAATTACTTTTTTTTTTTGTTTTTTTTATTTGGTGTTGTCTTCGAAGTTAGAAAAATATGCAAATGTGAACTCTTCAATCGCCGTTTTAATCCTTTCAAGATCTTTACCCAAATCACTAGAAAAATCATCCACAACAATCTTAATATGGGTCCGCCTGTCGTATTTAGCTAGCCCTGACTGAGTTCGACACATCCTTGATCTTATCCAACTTCTGAGACACCCGGAGTAATTCAACCCTCTTTTAAACCACAAGTTAACAGATCAGAAGAAGTTCCTTTTCTTGGTTCCTTGCCTTTTCCTAGACGCTTGACTGGGAGCAGAAATATTGCAACGTTGGAAAACTTTTTTAAGACTAAAGTAACTAAGCTATAAGACTAAAAAATCCATGCTAAAGTTGGTCAATGGTCAAAGGAAGGACTCTTTCTTGTACCTAATAGTTGGGGTGGAGAGGGGTGGAAGGGTAAATATATATATTTTCACCTTTTATTTGTTCCTTGATTTTTTCATAAAAACTAGATCATCGCGTTTGGTCGTGTTACAAAATAAGAGCTAATTCATTGTTAATTTTATTATTTAATTACTAGTGTTACATAAGTAATTGATCATCTGAAACTCTCTTTGTTAAATATTAATAGGTGTGTTTTTCATATTACCCCACTCTTTTAATTTCAAGAAGTGCAACTATTAAAACTTATTAAAAATCTTCACAACTAGTAGGGTATTTTTCGGAAGCTAAGGTGGGGAGGGGGCAACGTAGCTCCACACCTGCCTCAATCTTAACACTTCTGCAGTTATCTAATCTTAGGTATTTAGGTTTGCTAAAGTTCCAACGTGGAGCAAGAGAATAGCAGTACCTTTTCATTCTTGAAAAATCCTTTGTCTTTTATTCCCATTTGATAATTTCAGTATATATGAAAATAAAATACTAATAGTTCCTAGAAGAATGCGCCTTATAATAATTACCAAACAGAATACATATCTAAACTAGATTAAGCATTTTATGAACAGCATGAACATGTGCACGATAAATATACATATGCTGTAAATTTGGACAATTTTGATAATAAAAATATTGAATTCAAATTTAAAATTCTGCACAATAATTTCTTAACATGAACAAAGAAACAATACGAATAGAAAAACAATCCTGAAAAGTTAAATTTAACATAAGAATTGCAATGAAATGCTAACAAGCAAATGGATTATCAAAATTGATAATATAAATGAGGAGTTACACGCGTAGCTCTATTGTGATAGGTTTCTTGCAAATCCAAAGACCAACAAAGATCATAGTGGTCGCTCCTAAGGCATGAAAATTGTTTATTTTTACCTTCTGAGTTGCATCTTACTAATGCTGTAGGCACCCTTGTAAATATGTTCGAAAATCCAGCACAGACATGGAATTGGTCATTAAAAAATGGGTAGACGTTTCTTTCCTTTAAATTAATGCTTGTCTTATGATTTGTCCACTTAACCAAACACAAGGAACCATAGAGAATTAAAAGTAGTGTGACAGTTTATTGGCATTTTTGACAATGAAAATTATTGGAAAGTTGCAGTCCAATTAAAATGTGACAGACTGTACATGATCTTGTCCTAAATTACACATAACCTCCCTTGGTTTTTCATTGACACATGATTCCTCTTAGATTTCAAAATGTCCACGTAATGCCCTATAATTTCATGGGATACAATAAATAGACAGAAAACGCCAATGGCTACAGTGAGTGGACAGAAGTGCTCCAAAAATGCATGTGACGAAATAATGATAAATACTTAATGTCC
>NC_040039.1:35819265-35961862 GCF_003713205.1 Coffea eugenioides
TTCTCCCTCCCTACTTTTTAAATTTCACTCCTTCTCTGCTAAAAAAAGTTAAAAAAAAAGAATCCATTTTAATTTTCCCAAATTTAGACAAAGACATTGAAGAATATCGAGGATGTATTTTATGAATGTAAAAGATTTTGTTTATAGTGCAATATTTTTTTGGCTACTTTGAAATCTGATATTGACATAGATAAATTTAATTTTACCCCTCTCTGGTGTAACATTTTACCTTGCAATGCCTTGTGGTTTCAAATTGCAATTTTACCTTACTTTAGTTGCACGTGATATTGTAAGGTCGAGCCATTAAGTTCTTCTGTGTTGTGGCAAATCTAGTTGTCAAGGCCAAAAATAATCTTTAAGGATTATAGTGGGATAAATTTCATATTTTAGGAAATAAAGCATCCAAAATTTAAATTTAAGGACTAAAGTGAAAGTGCGTTTATAGTTAAAGGTCCAAAATAAAAATTGATAAAGAAGAAATATACAAAACAAATGTTAGCAATGAAATCAATCAAATACCATATTATCCTCTTTCAACTTGGCTTAACCCAATAAAAAAGCAATCTAATTAACTAGAAAGCATAAGAGGGAGTAATCTGATATATTTTCAAAAGCATAAGGAGATCATGAGGGTGAAGCACTAAATCATCGATAGTGAAAGTAATTATTAAAATTCACACTAATCAAATGGTTAATTACATTTATCTCGCAATTGATCTTTTTTCCTACTTCTGCCTCACCTTTTATTGTATTGCCTTGTACCATTCGTCACCATTCTATTTTAATCCTTTTATTTTTCTTGAGTTCCAATGATGATTAATAGGTTAATGAAAAATCAAAATATATCAACTAAAAACCAATATTTGCTAGAGAAACAAAAAATATATTAGAAAATTCATAAAAATCTAATTTTTAATTAAATTTTGGCTTTTTAGTCAATTACAATTTTTTTACATTGTTGGTGGTTGCTGGAATTCTAAGAAAAAAAAAGGATTAAAGTAGGATATTCATAAAGGATACATGACAATATAACGAAACATAAGACAGCGAATGAAATAGAAGGTAGTACGGAAGATTTTTCGTGCATTTATCTCCCATGACATTTGGCCAAATTACAAATTAGATTTTAAAGTTTGACCACGGTACTAAACAATCCTGAGCGCTGATAAACCTTATGACAAGAAACCCCTTCCGTTCGTACCGATTAATCTCCACTAACAGCTTAAACTTGCCTGGTCAACAAAAAGACATGCCAAGTGTCCGGAAATACCAGTCAATGTATGAACATTGTCCTATTTACAACGGGTTAATTACATGTACACCCCTTGTAGTTTGACCAAGTAACAACTACACCCCCTGTGAGGTTAGAAAAAAGCAATCATCGTCTTTGTCTGAATCGATGTCATACGATGTTAAATACGTCATTTTGGGACTAAAATGCCTTAAACTAAACAAATGAAAAATAGGGTAAATTATATATAACCTCCTTGTGATTTTGTTTATTACCACATGACTCTCATAATATTTTAAAATGCCCGTTTCATCTCATAATAATTTTATATAATGTGGAAACTTGATGAAAAATAGCTTATATAACATCGTTAATTGAAATACTAATGGTAACCTAACTTAAATATTAAATCAATTGATAGCTTAACTATCTTATATAAAAGTATAGGGAGATTACTTAGATAAATGCAAAAATCATAGGAGGATAAAATAAATATTTATACAAACCATAAGGGGCTTACATGAAGATTAAGATTTTATCACACATACTTTTAGAGTGTGATTAGTATAAAAGGTGTAACTGATGGTGAACTCTGTTCATTTTTTCCTTTATATAAAACCATACGGTACGTGTCTATTTTGAAACCTTAAAGGGGGGGGGGGGGTTATATAACATTATGTAAAATCACAAGAGAATTATAAATAATTTACCCTAAAAAATCATGACAACTAAAACATTAAATATAAAAAGAAACACCATAATCCATTTTTACAAAAAAAAAGGGAAAAATGGCAAATGTTATGCGATTCCATTTTTGGCATCTTTCACCAGATCACGTTATATCATAGCAATCCTCAATCTCCATTAAAAGCCCTATTCCAGAAGAAGTCCTACCAACAACCTCCCTCCTTAGTGCCAGCAAGAAACCCTTTCTACTCGGTGCCACCACCAATCTCCACCAAACGCTAGTCTACTGTCAGGCTCCGGGCTAGCACCGCCACAATGGCTTCAATAGTCACCGGAAAGTTAACAGAACGAGAGGGAAGAGAGAAAGATAGGTAGAGGGAGAGAGAGAGGGAAATAACAGAAAGAGGGAAAAATTGGAATTTGTTGGTTTCAGACAAATAAGATCCTAACTGCCTATTACAATCATCAGGTGGGTTATTTATGCAATTAAGCTTTAACCGTCTTTATTCACTACTAATTGTCACTTAGTTGAACGACACCGTTTCTGGCATCTGTGCCCTGCGCCCATCAAACGCTACGTATTGTGAATAAAACGACAATAGCTAACTTCTGAGTTCCTGACAATCCCTCCCCCTTAAGCAAAGCTTGTCCTCAAGCTTGGAATGCTGGAAACTGTTTGTCGATGAAGTCCTTGTCTTCCCAAGAGGCCTCGGATTCTGGTAGCTGATCCCACTTCACTAAGTACTGGATGACCACTATAGAGTTACGCCTGATAGCTCTTCTTCTCAAGACTGCCTCAGGTTGAAGTAAGCATTGGTCAGAGGAGTCCCAAGCAGGCAACATAGGGTCAATGCCCTGAGCATCTCCAATCCTTTTCTTTAACAGCGAAACATGAAACACTGGATGAACCTTAGCTCCATCAGGTAACCGCAACCTATAGGCCACCGCCCCTACCTTGGCAATGATCTGGAAAGGTCCATAGTATTTTGCTGTGAGTTTCAAACTCCTTCGAATAGCCACCGTTTGTTGTCTATAAGGTTGTAGCTTAAGAAACACCCAATCCCCCACTTGGAGTGTACGTTCAGACCTATATCTATCAGCAAAGAGTTTCATGCGGTTCTGTGCCTTTGCCAAATTCTCCTTGATGAGCGAAATGACCTGGAGTCGATCCTGCACCAGGTCAGTTGCAGCTGGAATAACACTGTCGTGGAAGGGCCCCAAAGGAATGTGGTTGGGTTTGTATCCATACAATGCCTCAAATGGAGTAATTTGTAAGCTGGTGTGGAAGTTGGTGTTGTACCAAAGCTCAGCTGTGGGTAGCCACCTACTCCATTGAGAGGGGTGTTCACTGCACATACACCTAAGATAGGTTTCCAAGCACTGGTTCACTCGCTCACTCTGACCATCAGACTGGGGATGGTAGGATGAGCTATAATGCAGGCCAACTCCCAACAGATGGAACAACTCTTGCCAAAACCTGCTAACAAAAATCCTATCCCTATCTGAAATCACAGATTCTGGTAATCCATGAAGCCTATAAATCTGGTCAAGGAAGACCTGGGCTATCTGTTGCGCAGTGAAAGGATGAGTGAGACGAATGAAGTGACTGAATTTTGTCAGTCGATCCACCACTACTAAGATAGTGTCAAAACCATGAGATAGGGGCAGCTGCTCAATGAAATCCATGGATATGTGGGACCATGCCTGTTGTGGAACTGGAATAGGTTGCAAAAGTCCAGGATAGGGAACATTCTCATGCTTGTTCCTTTGGCATACATCACAAGACCTGACAAAAGTGACAACATCCCGCTTGAGCCCTGGCCAATAAAATAAAGTTTGTATCCTATGTAGACATCCCCTTTGGCCAGAATGTCCCCCTACTGCTGAGTCATGTAGAGCCTTGATCACCTTGCCACGAATACCATTAGCAGATCCCACATATAGTCTATCTTTAAACTTGAGCATTCCCTTATCCAAGTGATAGTCTGAGACTGCATTGGGGTCTAACAGGAGCTGAGCTATCTTCTGCTGAGCTTCATTATCCCCCTCATAACTTGCAACCAACTCCTGCATCCATGTTGGTTGGACTGAGGAAATTGCACACATGGTACAATTTACTGCTATGTCCCCCTGAGGGTCTTCAAACCTCCTCCTGGATAGCGCGTCTGCCACCCCATTGTCAACTCCTTTTTTGTATTGGATTTCGTAGTCCAGTCCAAGTAATTTGGTGAGCCATTTATGTTGCAGGAGGTGCGTGAGCTTCTGCTCCAGCAAGTGTTTGAGAGCTTGGTGATCAGTTTTGATGACAAAATGATGGCCCACCAAGTAGTGTTTCCATTTGGTCACGGCTAGCACCAGAGCAAATAGCTCCTTTTCATAAACAAATAACCCCAAGTTCTGGCTGGATAGAGCTTTGCTGAGGAATGCTATAGGATGTCCATGTTCCATTAACACTGCTCCAATCCCCACTCCACAAGCATCAGTCTCTATGACAAAAGGAATTTCAAAATCTGGCATACTGAGTACTGGAGCTGTGGTCATGGCTCTTTTGAGGTCTTCAAAAGCCATCTGAGCATGATGGTTCCACCCAAAACTCTCCTTCTTCAATAGCTGAGTTAAAGGCTTGCAAATCACACCATACCCCTTTATAAATCTTCTGTAATATCCAGTCAGCCCCAAGAATCCCCTTAATTCCTTAACTGAGTTAGGAGTGGGCCAAGACAGGATACATCCCACCTTATCTGGGTCCATGTTGACCCCAACCTCAGAAATCACATGCCCCAAATACTCCATGGATGTCTGAGCAAAAGAGCATTTTGACTTTTTACAGTATAACTGGTTATCCACTAAGATTTGGAATACAATTTTTAGGTGTTGTGCATGTGACTCTAGAGTGGGACTGTAGACCAAGATGTCATCAAAAAATACCAATACAAATTTTCTCAGGAATGGCTGGAAAATCCTATTCATCAAAGCCTGAAATGTGGCTGGTGCGTTTGTTAGGCCAAAAGGCATTACTAGAAATTCAAAGTGCCCATGGTGTGTTTGGAAAGCAGTCTTGGGAGTGTCTGCTACCTTAACCCTCAACTGATGGTACCCAGCCCTGAGGTCCAACTTAGACATATATCTGGTGCCATGTAACTCATCTAGCAATTCATCAATATTGGGGATGGGAAATCTATCCTTGACAGTCACCTCATTGAGCTTCCTGTAGTCTATACATAGTCTCCAAGTGCCATCTTTTTTTTAACCAACAAGACAGGGGAAGCAAAAGGACTAGTACTGTGTTTAACAATTCCATTCGTAAGCATTTCTGCAACCTGCTTCTCAATCTCTGCTTTATGGGAGTGGGGATACCTGTAAGGCTTGAGTTTAAATGGTTCTGCCCCTGGTTTGAGAGGGATTTGGTGATCCAGCTCCCTTTCTGGAGGTAGTCCCGTTGGAGTAGCAAATATCTGTGGAAACTGCTGTAAAACCTGTTCCACCAACTCTGGGATGTCCTTCTGAAGGTCTTTGGTGGAGTTCGCCTGCAGGTGTGCACAGCTTTTCTTTCTTTCTTGGATGAAGGATCTGAGGTCCCTTCCCCTCACCAGCTCCATCGTAGGTTGATTTATGAACCCTTGGAGGTGAAGTAATTGCCCTCGATCACTGAGTGCGATACTGAGAGTGTGGAAGTCAAAGGTGATTGGACTGAACTGACACATCCAGTCAACCCCCAGGATGATATCCCAACCTCCTAGTTCCATTATCTTCATGTCAAACTGAAATTGGTAGTCTTGTATCCTCCAAGCTACCTTAGGACAGGCTGTCCCACTGGTGATGTCTGCCCCATTGGCTAAAGTCACAATAAAAGGATTCACAGATTGATAAGGTAAATGCAGTAAGGTAACAATTCTATGGTTGATGAAACTGTCAGAACTCCCGGTGTCCACTAGTATTTTGATTGGTAAGCCACCTATACTGCCAATTAGCATGATGGACTTCCTCTGAATGGCACCAGACAAGGCATTCAGTGATACTTCAGCCGTCTCCCCAACTCTGCCAGTAAACTCATCCTGTTCCCCCACTGCATCCTCAAAATCAGTCTCCTCTTCCTCTTCCACACTAACGCAATTCAGACCTCTTGTCCTGCACTGATGTCCCAACCCAAACTTCTCTCCACACCTGTAGCACAGGTTGTTTTTGCGCCTGTACTGTAGCTCTTCTGCTGAAAGTCTTCCTACCTCCTTGTGTGCAACTTCAGTCCTTCTAGTGTTAGGAGTTATCGCAGGAAGCCTATAAGAATTAGGTAGATTCTGTCCACCAGGTTGCCCCTTGTACATCCCAAACTTAGGCTCCATGGCAATCTTGCCAGAATTTTTGGTCTGCTTACATTGCACCTCCGGTGCATACTCCTGCAACTCTGCTACTTCAAATGCTTTGGTCAATGTCTGTGGTCTAAACATCTTTACCATGGGCTTGATCTCCTCTTTTAACCCACTGATAAAGCTGGAAACAAAATAGGACTCATCTAATCTGGGGTTCTTGGTTAACATCAGAGTTTTTAATTCCTCAAATTTTTCCTCATACTCCTCCACTGTCCCCACTTGTTGCAGCTTGTTAAATTCTTCTACGATGTCAAGCGATCCCTTGCCAGAGAAACGCTCACATAGCAACTCGCTAAACTCTTCCCAATTTAGCCCAGGTTTAGCTAATTTCACCCCTTGGAACCAATTATCGGCTTTACCTTCTAAGAACATCTCCACTAAATCTACTTTCTGGCAAGCAGGTATGTGGTAGTTCAAAAAATATTTATGACATTTCCTAAGCCATTCCCTTGGATTTCCTGCTGTAAACATCGGCAAATCTAATCTAGGTAAATTGGGAGTGAACATCCTACCTCTGGACTCCTGCTGATGGCCGGCCATTTCAGCCTGAGTCGCCAGTCGGAAATGCGAGGGTGGTGTAGGTAGAAGAGGTTCGGAAGGTCCTCCTTCGTTCTCCTGGACTCCCTTGTCCTTCATCATCACTTTCATTAACGCGTTGAACTTTTGCTCCAACTTGCAGAATTTCTGGTCCAGATTCCCCACCACCGACTCCAGTCTCGAGTTGCTCTTCTCCATTTCCTCATGGAGTCTCTGCTGTAGCTCATTCTGCGCCGACGTATGCAGAGCAGCCATGGATTCGGCCAATTCCTGGAGCTTACTCTCCTGTTTCTTCAGCTGATCCTCCAAGGATCGGTATCTCGTGCCTTCCGCCATGGCAGTTCTTCTTCCTCAGCAGCCAAGGATCGGCTGCTCTGATACCAACTGTCAGGCTCCGGGCTAGCACCGCCACAATGGCTTCAATAGTCACCGGAAAGTTAACAGAACGAGAGGGAAGAGAGAAAGATAGGTAGAGGGAGAGAGAGAGGGAAATAACAGAAAGAGGGAAAAATTGGAATTTGTTGGTTTCAGACAAATAAGATCCTAACTGCCTATTACAATCATCAGGTGGGTTATTTATGCAATTAAGCTTTAACCGTCTTTATTCACTACTAATTGTCACTTAGTTGAACGACACCGTTTCTGGCATCTGTGCCCTGCGCCCATCAAACGCTACGTATTGTGAATAAAACGACAATAGCTAACTTCTGAGTTCCTGACATCTACCCATTAAATCCTTGAGCCCTGACTTCCAACTTCCACCATCACTAGCTCCTCATCCCTTGGGATCACCAAACCCACCCCAAAATTCCAAGTTAAATCAGGATAAGAAGGAAAAAATCAATCAAATGCACACTTTTCTTGCTTCCAAAACCCTAACTTAATTCACAGCAGCCACCCTTGCCGTCTCCAATTAGCTATCAAACATCAAAAAATGAGCCGAGTGATCCACAATTAAACTCTAAATCACAAACCAAGATAGCCAAATCCGCAAACCTCCAAATCATTATACTCGAATATCATCATAAACTCAAGTATCCAAATATCCAAGTCATCTATCTCCTTATGAACAATGCAAGCACAAATTCCTCAATAAGAATTGCGCTATAAAATTCCACCATTGTCTTTGATGTTCTAGATGGAGAAGAGAGACTTAAGGTGGACAGTCGTGTTATGTGATAGTACTTCCTAGCAATTTTATGGGCAAGAAGGGTGATATATGCCAATGAATCATATGGCTACTGAAGGGTTTATGCAATTCTTCTCAATGGGATTCTTGTGTCTCTCATCTTTTAATGATCTGAATGGCCAATCTACTATGTTAAATGGACATTGTAAAGAATTGAGTTTGTGTTCGCTTGTATATACTTTTGACCAAGAAATACAATCCTATCATTTTTACAAAAAAAAAAAAAAAAAAAGAATGGCCGTAGTGTCGGGGAAACTGGGTAATTTCCAACTCAACTGATTCAACTAGTGATTAAACCGATTCAATAATTCCCAGGAAAGATCGTTAAAACAATCTCCTTAGACAGAATTACCATTCCAAATAAATTTCCAGGAAAGGCTGGAGGGGTCACAAGCGGTCCCACTTGAAACCCAGTCTCCTAGACAGAATTTACGTGCACGGTGTATTATCACAACTAGACTCGTGTATACGTAAATAATACGTACACACGAATAATAAAATACACCCAAATGAATCGTATAAAACACTACAAATAAACCCGACAAATATATATTGAATACTATACTATAATAGAAAAGAAACTACTAAACAAATGCGGAATAAATAAAAAGAGATAAGGAAAGAACGTACCCAAAAATTGATAACGGAGTTCGGCCAATTTTGCCTACTCTCCGAACACCATTCAAGCAGCCTGCTCTAATAATTTAGGAGAAGAAATAATTACAAAAGAATTACAAAATTATTTTTGGGTAATTCTTTTGTTTTTTGTACAATTGAATTGAGGAGAAGGAGTGCTTATTTATAGCTAACAATCATCTCCCTTCAAAGCCAAACCACCGATGTGGAATAAGAAAATTTTGCCAAACAAATCAACAATTATTGGCTTGAGATAGTCAATAATGTTGGCTTTGAATTCAATAAATCTCCACCTTGACATAATTTCTAATCCTATCCAAAAATACAAATCTTCTCACCCAAAAATAACAAGCGATTCTTGTGGTGCTTCCAAATTTGCGCCCTCAGGTGCCAACTCAAATATGCAGGATATTGACCAAGTCTAAACAATGTTCAAACTTGGACCTTGTAACCACCTTGGTCAGCATATCTGCAGGATTCTCCGTAGTCCGAAACTTCTGGAGAAAAATCTCCTCTTCTTCGAGAATTTCCCACACAAAGTGATAGCTAACATCAATGCGCTTCGTTCTTGCGTGTAAGACCTGGTTCTTTGCTAAGTGAATAGCACTCTGATTGTCACAAAACACGTCAATGTGTTTTTGACCAACTCCCAAGTCTTCAAGTAATCCTTGAAGCCAAATTGCCTCCTTTACAGCTTCTGTAATCGCCATATACTCTGCCTCCGTTGTAGACAAAGCCATCGTTGACTACAAAATAGACTTCCAACTAACTGACGCCTTAGCAAATGTGAACAAGTAGCTAGTTGTAGAACGTCGCTTATCCAAATCACCTGCATAGTCAGAGTCACAATATCCAACTACACATTGACAAAGTGATTTATCCTGCTCAAATACTAATCCAATATCTACAGTATTTTGGATATACCATACAATCCATTTCACAGCTTGCCAATGACCCTTGCCCGGATCATGCATAAATCAGCTTACCACACCAACTGCCTGTGAAATGTTGGGTCTCGTACACACCATTGCATACATCAAGTTACCAACTGCATTAGCATACGAGACTTTCGCCATGTATGCTCGCTCTTCATCTGTTTTTGGAGATAATAGGCTATTAAGTTTCAAATGAGGAGCAAGTGGAGTACTTACAGGTTTTGAATCTTCATTCATGCCAAAACGTTGTAGTACTTTCTTCAAATACTGCTTTTGTGTCAGACAAAACTTGCCTCTCGTTCTATCCCTGCTTATCTCCATGCCGAGAATCTTCGTAGCTTCTCCCAAATCCTTCATCTCGAACTCTTTACTCAACTGAGCCTTCATTTTGTCAATTTCAACTTGGCTCTTTGACGCTATCAGCATATCATCAACGTATAAGAGTAAGTAGATGTAGAAATCATCTCGTAACTTGCGCAAATACACACAGTGATCGTATTTGCTTCTTGTGTACTTTTGGCCCATCATGAACTGGTCAAATCGTTTGTACCATTGTCTCGGTGATTGTTTCAATCCGTACAACGATTTGCTCAACTTACAAACCCAATTTTCTTTATCAGCAACTTTAAATCCATCTGGTTGAGACATATAGATTTCCTCTTTCAAGTCACCGTGAAGGAACGCGGTCTTCACATCAAGTTGATCTAACTCTAAATTCAACTGCGCTACCAAGGCCAACAAAATTCTAATAGAGGAATGTTTAACAACAGGAGAAAATACCTCATTATAATCAACTCCCTCCTTTCGAGCGTAGCCTTTAGCCACCAATCTTGCCTTGTAGCGAACATCAATCTTGTCAGGAAATCCTTCTTTCTTTGCAAATATCCATTTGCATCCAATTGCCTTCTTGCCCTTCGGTAGTTGTGTCAACTTCCACGTCTTGTTCTTCTGAAGAGATTGCATCTCTTTTTCCATAGCATCTTTCCATCTATCATTTTCTATACTTCGAATTGCTTCAGAAAATGTGGATGGAACATCATCAATAACTGGAAGTGCATAGGCCACCATGTCAACAAAACGAGTAGGTTTATGAATTTCTCGTCTTGCCCTATTGACAGCAATTGACTCTTACTGCTGTTGAGGTTCTTGGGTTGAAACCTCTTCCTCATCTGACTCCTCTTCTGCCATGGGAGAGTCACTGATGGTGCTGTTTGCTGTACTCACCATTATTTGCTCAAACTTCACCTGTTTCAGCGTACACTCCACCTGTTGCGGAGTACCACTGGTTCCATCTTGTATTACCTTATTCAACATGGCAGATTCGTCAAAGGTAACATCCCTGCTGAAAATGATTTTCTTTGCTTCTAGACACCACAACTGATATCTCTTAACTCCAGCATTAAGGCCCATAAAGAGAGCTTTCTTTGCACATGGATCCAATTTTAATTCATTTACATGATAATATGCACTAGAACAAAAAATACGCAAAGAATTATAATCTGTTGCAGGTTTTCCAGACCATACCTCTAATGGAGTCTTGCCACCAATTGTAGATGATGGCAAGCGATTGACGAGATGTTGAGCGTATGTCACAGCCTCAGCCCAAAACTTTCTGCCTAACCTAGCATTGGACAGCATGCAACGTACTTTCTCCACTAGTTTCTTGTTTATACGCTCTGACACCCCATTCTGCTGCGGTGTTTTTCTAACTGTGAAGTGCCGAACTATGCCACATTCTTGGCATATCTTCTGGAAGGGATCACTCTTGTATTCTCCACCATTGTCTGTTCGAAGGATCTTGATCTTTCTTCCCGTCTAGTTTTCAACCTGAACTTTCTATTTAAGGAAAATCCCTAACACCTCATCCTTGCTCTTCATAGTAAACACCCAAACTCTTCTGGAAAAATCATCAATAAAAGTGACAAAATAATACTTGCCACCAAGGGATGGAGTTTTGGCAGGTCCCCACACATCTGAGTGCACATAATCCAAAATACCCTTGGTATTATGGATACCAGTGCCAAATTTCACTCTTCTTTGTTTTTCCAGAACACAATGCTCACAAAATTCTAATTTGCAAACTTTCGTACCTTTCAATAATCCTTGTTTGGCAAGATTTTGCAAGGATTTTTCACCAGCATGTCCCAATCGCATGTGCCACAACTTTGTTGCCTCTGCATCCTTCTTGCTACTGGAAGATGTTGCTGCTGCTACTGTCCCAACAACTGTACTACCTTGGTAGTAATACAGATTATTCTTCCTCACACCTTTCAACATCACAAGTACTCCCGAAGTTACTTTAAAAATTCCATCTCGCATCTTTACTTCCAGGCCTTTTGACTCCAAAAGTCCCAAAGAGATGAGATTCCTTTTCAAATTTGACACGTACCGAACACCCTTCAGGATTCTGGTAGATCCATCATGGTTACGCAGTTCGATTGAACCTATCCCAATTGTTTTACATGGATTGTCATTTCCCATGTACACAACTCCACCATCAAGTTCTTCAAATTCAAAGAACCACTCCCGCATAGAAGACATATGATAGGTACAAGTTGAATCCAAAATCCACTCATCTGGATGGGATGTTACAGGTGATACCGCCAAAGAGAAATCTGATTCCGCATCACTTTTGCATTCTGCAACATTTACGTCTTATGGAGCTTTCCCTTTTTTCTTCAACTTTGGACAGTCTTTCTTCCAATGCCCTTTCTCACGACAGAAAGCACACTCATCTTTGGCAACTCTGCTTTTCGATTTGGACCTTCCTCTTCTCCCCTTTGATTGGCTTTGTTGACGACCTCTTTGCCACTAACACTTCATCTGCTGTAGCTACTTTATTCTTCATTTTATCCTACTTTCTCAATTCATGACTATACAAAGCAGAACATACAGCATCTAAAGGCATATTTTCCTTCCCATGAAGTAACGTAGTTTCCAAATGTTCAAATTCATCAGGAAGGGATGACAACAACATCAAAGCCAAATCTTCATCTTCAAAATTTACATCTAAATTTAACAGGTCTGCTACTAATTGATTAAACATAGTGATGTGTTCATTCATAGTAGTACCTGGTTGGTAATCGAATCGGAACAATCTTTTCTTCATTAGGAGTTTATTCTGACCACTCTTCTTCAGAAATTTCTCCTCCAATGCCCTCCACAATTTCCATGCAGAAGTCTCGTTCTTGAAAGCATATTTTTGCTCTCTGGACAAACACAATCAAATAGTTCCGCATGCCAACCGATTTATGGTACTCCACTCCTTCTCTTCTATGTCATCTGGTTTCTTTTCTTCAATGGCAATGTCAAGACCCTGTTGAAAAAGGAAATCCATGACCTCACCTTGCCACATGCTGAAATGGCCAGTACCGTCAAATGTCTCCACCGCCAACTTCAAACTTGACATTGGAATTCTCGACCATGTTGACGAGGAAGCCGATGCCCCAGATATAATTCTTGACGTGGAATTGTCTGATGCCATTACAGACTCAAATAATAGTATTCAATATAAATAATTACAAACAGGCCAAAGGATGAACCTTCGACTTTGATACCACTTGTTAGGGAAACCGGGTAATTTCCCACTCAACTGATTCAACTAGTGATTAAACCGATTCAGTAATTCCCAGGAAAGATCGTTAAAACAATCTTCTTAGACAGAATTACCATTCCAAGTAAATTTCCAGAAAAAACTGGAGAGGTCACAAGTGGTCCCACTTAAAATCCAGTCTTCTAGACAGAATTTACGTACACGATATATTATCATAACTAGACCCGTGTATTCATAAATAATACGTACACACGAATAATAAAATACACCCAAATGAATCGTATAAAACATTACAAATAAACCCGACAAATATATATTGAATACTATACTACAATAGAAAAGAAACTACTAAACAAATGCGGAATAAATAAAAAGAGATAAGGAAAGAACGCACCCGAAAATTGATAATGGAGCTCGACCAATTTTGCTTACTCTCTGAACACCATTCAAGCAGCCTGCTCTTATAATTTAGGAGAAGAAATAATTACAAAAGAATTACAAAATCCTTTTTGGATAATTCTTTTGTTTTTGGTACAATTGAATTGAGGAGAAGGATTGCTTATTTATAGCTAACAATCACCTCCCTTCAAAGCCAAACCACTGATGTGGGATAAGAAAATTTTGCCAAACAAATCAACAATTGTTGGCTTGAGATAGTCAATAATGTTGGCTTTGAATTCAAATGTTGGCTTTGAATTCAACACGTAGGTTTTGGATTTGGGGATTTGGAGGCGGTGGAGATAAGAAATGGTGGTGATGAAGAGATCGATGTTCCATGAATTTTATGATTTTTCTTGGCAGTAGCTCTTTTTGTTAGAATTCCTCAAAGGGCAAGAATAAAACATAAAAACTGGGAAAATTCTATGTTACAATATCTACAAGAGTGAATCTTATAGATATTACCAGTGTATACATTATTACAATTGGATGGATGGCACGTGTTATATATTTAATAATGATACTGTATACACTGACAGTATATATAATAATGATAATGGCAATTTGATATTTCCACACACATTCTTAATGGACAGGAGGAAAACGGATGCTAGATTTTTGATGGTGAGGAAGTGCTTGTTATACAAATTTCATATCAAAGAGGATGATAGTCATTTTTTCAAACCTCAAGGGACGTAGTCATTGTGCAGATTGATTGTTACGGGGTATAGATGCTATTGGGTAAGTATATCATTCTAGAATCACTGGAGTACATAAATAGGATTCTAGATGAGTCACTTGCTAACTAACTTATTTACTTGACTTGCCATCTGATTAATTAATTTAGCACATTACTCAATAGATACAATATTTGCCTCACTTGTCACCATAGGGCCTCTAGAGTCCAAGCTGCAAAAACTAACCAAATAACTCATCTACTTGACTTGCCATCTAACCAATTAATTTATCACATTACTCAACTGATGCAATATTTACCTCACTAGTCACCGTAGGGCCTCTAGAGTACAATCTCCAGAAAGTTGCAAACTTTACTTAACACGACCCATCTGAACATTGACTGGGCTTTAGCCGTTTAGCGCACAATTTTAGACTATCAAACTATGCTGTACATTAAGTTTTCAAAATCTACATTGCGTTTCATTCTTTAACACATATAAAAATATGTGGAAAAAAAGAAGAATAAATAAACAAATACTTAACAATTTATTAACACAAAACCTAATAATAACAATATCAAGTCATAACCTTTCATTTATGACAACTCATAAATATCAACTATGAGATTTTCCTTCAAAGCCACTCTTAAGATTCATCTCAACTCAAAGCTCTCTTCTAATAACAATGTACTAGACTAGTAGCATTTATAGACTACCAAACTTGTTAAACAAACACAATTGCAAACCGAAATTTATTTGGAATTGACTTAAGATTTTCTAAACTAATATGGAAACTAAATAAACAAGACACCAAAATAAGAAACTAAAAGAATTAGAAAACTCAATACTAAGATAACTTGGTTTAATTTCCTTCATTTTTTTTTGTCAAAATGTTAGATTGTATTTCATCACAAAACGTTAGATTGTATTTTTTTTTAATTTCCTTCATGTATGCATGTATTTATGCATAGGGCATGTATGTATGAGTACGAAGCAAGGTAAAAGTTAGAATGGCGAGAATGACTTGGTAATACGAGATCTCAAGGGAATCGAATAGGAGTAGATACATTAAAATGAGGTGGTGCTAATGATGGTCGTGGTGGCAGTTGTAATAGACCTGAAATGGAGTTAGTACGTCGGAACAAGGGGTGCTAGTAGCGATGGGAGTTCTTATATAGTCAATGGTGAACGAAGAGCTCTGCTGTCTACTTGTTTGAGTTTAAATAAAAAATAAAAATAAGGTTTGAGAGGAAGAGGGCGCTTTCTTCTTTTTCATCTTTCGTCGTTTTATTTCACTTTCTCCACACCGTTGGTTTGTTATCTTATATTTCTTTCTTCTAGTAATGGTGCATCTTCCTTTTCATTATCTTAATATTTGTTCTCTACTCTTTTTCCCTTTATCTTGTTCTATTTTGATACTTTTTTTTTCTGGAAGAAAACACCTTTTTGGTAATTTGACTTCTTGCTTTTCTAAATTTAGTAATTAATTATCTTCGGCTCATTTTACTAGAAGTTCTTGGGCCTAAAATTGCTGTCCCATTCGTCTGGTTTCTATTTTCAATCTTTTAAAATAGGGCATTTTTGTCATTTGATTATATCTAATGGTTGGGTCTTGACAGCCTCATTTACAAGTGGTCCAAACACAGAGCTAAGTTTCTAAATTTTTGAAACTGCAGGAGAGTTTAATTTTATTAAACCATAATAAAAATAGTTAGTATGTTAGGGTTTTCATTTTTATTTTTTATGCAACAGAGAGGTGGGATTTAAGAAATAGAAAGGAAGTCAAGAAGGGGGATCTTTTTGAATCTCTATTTTTTTCTTGTAAAAGAAAGGTAGGATTTAAGAAGCACCAAAGCAAGGAGAGAAAATGAGAGATCTAAACGCAAGATCTATAAATCTTGAAATCTCAACTTTAATCATTAGAATTAGAAAAAAATCATTAACCACTAGAATTTGACCTCCTCGACAGTTAGTACGTTATTATTGAAACGTGATTGTTAAAAACTTTTTTTTTTTTTTGTTTACCATCGACATGAAATATCCGTCACAAAAAGGTGGTGAAACACTTTTAAAAGAATGTTTGAAAGAGTATTTTTTCGAATAACGTGTTTTTGCATAGCTTTCCTTCTATGTAATATATAGGATATCTCGGAGTGACACTAACCCGAAGTTCATCAAACTTGATCTCCTATAAGCTGACTTTTGAAGCTAAATTAAGCTTCCTTTCATCCAGGCAAAGGGCGAAGCGTCTCACAAGCAGCTTTAATTGATATCTCACTGATTGGGGTTGCTATTGTGCTATTAATCATTGCTATGGTTTTCCTGAAAAGAAGATCGCGGAGGAGTTATGTTGCGATGGGCCTGATACCAACTGGTAAAGTTTATTGATTAATATTGCGGGCACTTCAGAAGTGTATGAACAAATAAAACAAGTGCATTTGCTTATTTCTGGTGTAGATGGTGTTGGATATTTTAATAAAAAAGATCATTATTATTTTGAATTCATTCACATGCTTATTTTGAATTCAAATACAATGAGTTACAAATTTTGAAATGAATTTTCAGTTACAAAATGACCATTAAAAATGTAACTTATGAGTTACAAATTTTGAAATGAATTTTCAGTTACAAGATCACCATTAAAAATGTAACTTATGAGATTTATGTCTTGTTTTTGTAACCTATGTGATGATTAGGTTTTAAGAATTGATTTATTAAATTTTGACTATTATACAATGGCTTAGACCTTTTCAAATTTTGTAACTGAAAAATATGACACATTTATTCCATTTAATGGTGGTATTTTAATACTCCTAAAATTCTAGCCTATAAATAGAGGCCACTATCAACCAAGTTTTAGACACTTTCCTTGCTATCTCAAAAAACTATCTTCCTCTCACTTCTATTGGGCATTAGTTAGGTGTTGAGAAGAGCTTTAGTTTCTCTAAATTGTGTAGATTTAGTAGAAGCAACAGCATAGGCTGGGCTGTTGTATCCCAGAGGCGACGTGTCATCAACCTCCTACACCGGGCATAATCCCGAGAGGGGCGTGAATCGTCTTAAGAGAGCGACCTAGTCCGCGTCTCACCTAGCCAAAATTACTTTACTTCTCTTTCTTTGTCTTTTGTTTTGCAGGTTGATCGGGCATATCAAGTTCTAAAGGGGCAACAGATGGAGTTGCTGAAATCTCAATGGCCGAATCTTTACAGTATAGCTTAACTGAAATTCAAATTGCCACAAATAACTTCTCTGTGGATAACAAAATTGGCGAAGGTGGATTTGGTCGTGTATACAAGGTCTCTGCATGAAATATTTAATTTGCTTTTGTGACTTTGAATATCTACACGTTTAACCTTTTAATCAAATTCTAATATGCCTGTTCACTCAGGGTGTACTTGGTAATGGACAAGAAGTAGCGGTTAAGAGGCTATCAAGGAGCTCAGGGCAAGGTGCAGAAGAATTTAAAAATGAAATTCTAGTAGTCGCAAAGCTTCAACATAGGAATCTAGTTCGACTATTGGGATTTTGCTTGGAAGGGGAAGAAAGGATACTCATCTATGAATTTGTCCCCAACAAAAGCCTTGACTACTTCCTCTTTGGTGAGTTTGAAACTAGATATACTTGTGGTAATTTTGTTGTTCCATGTGATCTTGTTCTATTTCACTTGATTCGACCATGTTATGGAAATGACAGATAACAAATTGCTAGTAGACAAATGTTTAATTGGGGTGAATTCCACTTGTTTGATCCTTAAACCATAGATGCTTTCTAACTTTAGTTTTTAAACTTTAATTTTAGAAACTTTATCCCTAACATATCAGATTTGTAACACTTTAGTACAATCGCTAATACAATCATCAAAACTAATGGAATATTAGGCAAGTATTAATCAAAGTAGGACGAAATATTCCATTTACTTTGAGAATTCCATAAATAATTATACTAAAGTATTACCAATTGGACACTTCGAGGATTGACTGCCCGAAATTGAAGTTTTAAGAACTAAAGTAGGATCGTGTCCATAGTTTAAGAAACAAAAGTGTAATTTACCTATTTGATTGCGCTTTCTGGAACTATTGATGTAGTAATTCTCAATGCTAACACAAATGTGTTGAAATTTGTGTAGATCCAGAAAATAAGCGATCATTGAATTGGTCAAGACGTTACAATATCATAGGAGGTATAGCAAAAGGACTTCTTTATCTGCACGAGGATTCTCGTCTTAGAATTGTTCATCGTGACCTCAAAGCAAGCAATATATTGTTGGATGGAAATATGAGCCCAAAGATCGCAGATTTTGGCATGGCAAAGATTTGTGGAGTTGATCAATCTGAAGGAAACACAAATAGAATTGCTGGGACATTGTAAGTTTTGTGCCCATACTATCTTTTTATGACTTTGAATCTTTATAGAAAATTATCTACACTTCCATTTCAATGCCTCATTGCATTTATGTTAGTACTGTTTATAACAATCATTGTGGCTTGCAGTGGTTACATGACTCCTAAATATATGAGACGGGGCCAGTTTTCGATAAAGTCAGATGTATTCAGTTTTGGGGTTGTTATTTTAGAAATGGTTACAGGCAAGAAAAATAGTAGTTTCCAACAATCTGAAGATTCTGAAGACCTCGTAAGCTATGTAAGTGCGAATTGCAAAACCTTTACTACTGTTTTTATTATTTTTCTGTGGTTTTGCACAATTGCAGTCATGGATTTGAACTTGGCACCCCTAATGGAAATATTTAGATGTCCAATGCGAATCTTCACCGTGTGACGCCCCCACTTCTCCCTAAGGTGAATCAAAGGGTATCCACGGGACGCCTGCCTAACTCTCGCCAGGACTCAAGCAATTCCATTCAACCTTATTACCGGACCACACAATACGAGTCAATAACTTAGATACAATAAATGCGAAAGCGTTCAAGTGTAATAAAAGTCATCCCTTATCCAACCCGCACATCGGGTGTTCAACAACCATCATAAATTCCAAATATACATCATGCCCCAAAAGTTATATTCAGATTTCGAAAATACAACCCAAAAGTCATGACATAGCCAAGAGTAATAGAAACCCTAAACAAAAGCGTATCAGGAAGAGTTCTTCAATACCTCGCCAAGTTCAATCCTGTTAAGGAAAACAAATCTACAGGGTGAGCAAAAACGCTCGTGAGGCCAAGAACACACATGCAGGCACATAGTTTAGGTAACAAGTCCAAATAACAATTCAAGTAATAGCTTGCAAGTAATTAATAACGCCAACAAAAATGTAACCAGAAACAATTCAAGGATATGGTAGCTTTCAGGAGCTAAGTTCCACATTTTGCCCATGTCATTCGTATATCTTCCCGTGATGACTCTCCGTCAACCGGGTTGATATTATCATATCCGTAGTTCACCACTTACTTCTCATCCGTCCACCATACACCGCTTCGGACCCGCACGACATTTATAAGGCGATACTTCATGAGTATGCCAAGCGAGATCTCTCAATAGATCAAGCTTATCATGTGAATCTCATGGCTCATCGAGGTTCCCGACCAATCCCATGCCGGCTCGAGTTCCAAGGTCGGCCTATGAGTTTGGGCGTCCCCCATGTATCATGTAAGTGTCGAGGAGATTCATTCCAACGACGTATGCAGTCATGGCATACTATGTCATGTATTCAAGCATTTGACAGGTTTAAACATGTATTTCAGGTCATGTAAACCAGGCAAAGCATGTTAGACATGAGTCATTTGTTTCAAATGAGAACGAGTGTGATTAAGTATACACTCAACTCCATATTTTTTTTTCCAAACCAAATAGGCTAAGCATGTAATCAGGTAAGTCAAGCATGAATCAAGTCTATAGAGTTCAAGTAGTCATACACTTGACACTCATCAAGATATGCAAGCAAGTAGGTTGGATTGAGAGTTCAAACTTTCACGGTAGGGTCCTCTTGGAGGTCCTCGTGCGTGCCTGAACATCGAATAGTAGACAATTTCTATAAGTCCCCAAGTGGCGAGAAAGATTGAACATGAGTAGGGTTCGGAAATATTTTAGAAAATTTCGTTTGAGTTTGTCTTTGAAGTTGGATTCGTAAAAAGGTGCAAGACTCGCGAAAAATTGGATTATTATCCTTAGAATCATTGGTTGGAAACGAGTACAAGCGAAATGATTGGAAAACGAACGATCGAAATCGTAAGTGGGCTGGCCACGTCACAATCCGGCCGGATTGGAGGCAGTAGCCATCCTCATTTTTTTCAAATCCCAACTACAATCCGGCCGCCTATCCGGCCAGAAACTGGCCGGATTCTAGAAAAATGCTTCCCGCGCGGATTTCTTTTGAAATTCCAGAATTTTCGATTTTTGGTAAAATCTTTGAAAAATCATAACTTCTTTTCTACTAGTCAAAAATTTATAAACTTGGTACCGTTGGAATCATTTTTGAAAGTACTAAATGTTCTTAGAAGACACTGTTCCATGAATCTAAATGGAAGGTATTCAAAAATGAGTTTAAAGTTGCTGTTCCAGATCACCCAGGATTGAGCCGGGGTTGATTTTTCGCTAACTTTGGAAATTCGGTAGAATTCACCCGTTGCAAACCAGCCCTTGAAGTTTATAGCTCAATTAGAGGTGCAAGTAAGGTTTAGGACAGAACAAGCGGATCGAGAATCGGAGTTTCGAGCACCAAGATATGGTAGCTCAAAGTTGGGAAAAATTCAAGACTGTTAAACAATTTTCCAGATTTGGATTTCCGACTTTGGACCTTTAGTTAAGTGTCGGAACGGACTTGGATTGGTACCAAATTTTTTAGTATGGTACTCCTATATGAAGGGTATTTCTCTATCAAATTTCGTGGAAAAATACCTTCGGTAAGGTGGTTAATCAATCAACCAAAGTTTTGAAATTACTAAGGCAAAACTGCCTTTAGCTCTATTTCTCCCCGTTTCCAAACATTCTGCTAAGGAAACCTCCAAACATGGTTCATTTGTGCAAGAAAAGTCTAAGGAGCCTACATGGTACATCTAGTAGGTGTTTAGCACCAAGAAATTCATTTAGTAAGATCACAACAAGTCTCACATCTAATCTGTCCAAATCTAAGAGTTTTCAAAAACGAGGCAGTCGTCGTATTTTGATCATAACTCACTCAATTTAGCTCAGAATTGGGAATGGTTGGTAGTGTTGGAAAATAGATTCATAGGGCTATAATTTCACAGAAGCAATCATTTTGAATTTCGGTACACAACTAGCTCGAAATCGAGTTTCAAGTCACAGCTTCTGTATTTCATTCTAGCAGAACAGAGAGACAGAACAGCTGAATTCAGAAGAGTGGTGCGGTTCACACACATGGAACCAGAACGTGCATTTTATACCGTTGGAAAGAGGGGGATGTCTAGTTTCAAATGCCGCACTTGATTTCAACGTCGGAACACGGAGTTATGGACGAAATACGAATACTGGTCTGGCCATGACGTGAACAGCTTCCAGATTACTAGCTTTGGGAATAAATTCATTTGACCAACCAAAACTCAACATTTTTCAATGAAAATTTTTACACAACTACTACAACATGTAAAAAACACAATCAAGCCATTAAATCCTCAAATTTCTGCATTAAAGTGGCCGAACAAAGCAGGGGCAAAATGGTCAGATTTGGCCTTTGCACCCAACGTGAGTTTCCATCAATTTTCCATCAACAAACCACTAATTTAAACACTAATCCAGCATTATAAACATCATCAAGCACAAAATCAGCAACAACTCAAGAGTGGGAGTTCATAGAGCCCACTTTTCCAATTTTTCCAACAATAACCACAACCCATATGCAAATTCAAGCTCATAAGTGTAATCCTACTCTTATAAACTAAGTTTAGAGTGTTAGATCACTATATACCTCCTTGGTGCTTAAGACCAGAATTTCGGCCCTCCTTGAAGCTCCAAGAAACCGTGAAAGCCCCTCCCTTTTGAAGCTCAAAGTGTTGTCCAAGTGAAGAGCTAAGTGTATGTGAAGTTTGGTGTGAATCTATGAAGGTTTGGTGGTGATTTTAGTGAGTTTTGTAGAGGTAATGTTGGAAAAGTTTTCAGTTGTTTCTCTGCAGCTGCTAGCCGACCATGGAGCTTGGTGAAATGACTTGATGGGTCTGACCCTTTGGCGTATAAGGAACGCTAATCGTCTAATAGTTTAAGTGCGGAAAAAATCAATTGCAAATAGTGCGCCTACGCGCGCGTTTTGTGCTCGATTTCTCTTAAGTTTGTTGCACTAGTGCACTAAACCTCTAGGGCACCTATATTCATATAAATATTATTCATTCTTAATTGTCCCAAAATAATGGTCCAAAATCCCTCAATTAAGCGCGTACGTGAAAACACGTATTTCCAATTTAGGCGCGAAAAAATGAAACCTTCAAGAAATTCTTATAACGATCGTACTACTAACTATCACTTGAGTTTTTAAACCTAAAATTGCCTATTTTAGGACCATTGTATATGTCTCAAATTTTTGAGCTTATTGTACTCCCAATTGGCTAAAGTTTTTCAGACACATTTTCACTTTTCACTAATCAAGCTTTTAAGAAAAAAAATTCTTGAAATGAGACGCTTTAAAAATATAACGAAACTATAAAACCATGTACTTAGGTCTAATAAGGTTAGAAAATATTATTCGTGGCAAAAATTCAAATAAATAATTAATTAAACCAAAATTAGGGATTTTAAAAATAGTAGATTTTCGAGTCCTCACACACCGTCATGATGCCATTAGGCCTTATCATGCGTGCTTTGTTCGTAGTTACACACAGTAGAGTGGTTCAAAATTTTAGTAAAGAATAGTTTTTATGTGGTTCAAAATTCGTCCTTTGCTTCCTTTTCTTTTTACAAGTCATTTTAACTAATTTGACAGACCATATAAAAGGATGGAAAGTAAGGTTGCGATTTTAAACCTTTTGTGTGGTTAAACTTTGAATGTAGAGCATTTACTGATGCCTATTGGAAAGGTGGCATTGCTTGTGACACGCATGGTTGAGCAAATTAAATTGAAGTTTTTATGTTGAACTCCTTATAAGTTGAATTATTTCAAAAAGGTTTGGAAGCATTGGAGACGTGGCGAACCTTTAGCCTTTCTGGATTCAAGTATTGGAGATTCTTTTGCCGAAAATGAAGTCATTCAATGCATCCAATTAGGCTTACTATGTGTTGAAGAATATGTCAGTAAAAGACCTACAGTGGCTTCCGTGGTCAATATGCTCAATAATAGCTCTGTTACCCTACCAACTCCACGTCGTCCAGCAGTTTTCCGGTGCCATGAAACGGAAAGCATGGTGGAAGAGGTGGAAGTTGAGCAATCTAATACCGAAAGAATTTCAATTCCAAGCTCTGTAAATGAGGCAACAATTACTGAACCATACCCCAGATAGAGGAAGAAATAGGCCAACTCTGGTTGGGAATAACACCACGTTGTCGTGTTTGTTGCATGACTCATTTACCAGGAAGGTATCTTTCTCCACTAGTGTTGTAAATTAGCTTCTTCACAGTGATTGACTTCTCGCACCTTGAGGATTTAAGGATGTGCTTGAAAGAAAAATGCAAGTTGTTGTTGCACTTGAAATTTTTCTTTTTTCTTTTTTTCAAATAGACAACATGTCTTGAGCAAAGTTGGCTTTTATCATTTATATGTAGCAAAGATGGCTTCCTAACTGAGTCTGTCAATTATATTTTCCCTATTGTTGTCTCCTTTATCATAGTATCAGAGCAAGAATCATAGGGTCATTGTTTAAAATAATACTTTGGTATAAACTTAAACTAGAAACTGTGATGGGAATTATCTGAAATAGTGCGGGATAGTAGAAGTCTTCAACAGGAGTCAAATGCCTAGAACAAATGTTTCCTCCTCAAGTAACAAATTATGCTACCAATGATTCGTGGTCCCAAGTCTTTGAGCTGTATATTTTGGACAAAAACAAGTTGGAATATATAGTTGAAGTAGTAAAACTAAACATGTTTTGTAACAATTTACTCCACAACATCGGCAAAGCTTCTGCTGTGAATTGGTTCTTCGACGAGGCTTTTACTTCACACCAAATTTTAAAAGTCTAAAGATCCCATTTTGTGTAAGTATACAAATCATTTATTGAATACAGGGAATATTAGATGTCGATCCCACATGAAATATTGTCAACTACCGGTGTTATTCGAGCTTCTCTATTATTTAGATTATTACGAATAAAGCAAATAGATCTACACTAACAAGATGCAATACAAATAGTAAAAATAGACAAGCAAATATGTTTAGTGTTATGGAATTCCTATCTACTTATGCAAATAAAATAACCGATTAATTGAATTCATTATTTTTGTTAGTTATGACATAATTTTCAAATATATGTGATACATGCTATCGCTGATGTATTAACCGTATCTATAACTATCCCATACCTATTAACATGATATGAAACTAGCTATATATTGATTAAATTATATGAAATTACGTGGAACAAGCTATCAAAATCACAAATGTGTAACCCTACAATAGTGACACTACAAGAAAATTGGTCATCAGTGACAACTTTTCTCTGTGACGAAAAAAAGTTGTCACAAAAGTGGATCCTTTATTGATGACTTTCTAACTCGTCACAAACCTCTAATGGGAGCCAACTCATTTGTGACGACTTTTCTAAGTCGTCACTAGTAAATTCCCGCCAAGATTTAGCAAGAGCGCGGGAGTGTTTAGAACACACAATAGTGACGACATTAAGAACATCATCACTATTGCTTGGCCTATTTACGGACGACTTTTTGTTGTCGTCACTGATCACTAAAAAAAAAAGTTATTAGTGACAACATTTTGTAGTGATGACAATAAGTCGTCACAAAAGGAGCTTCTTTAGTCGCGACACCTAAAGTTGTCACAATTGCATCAAAGCAACTAAATGTTTAGTGACGACCCGTTATTTTCGTCACAAACTACACTGCAAGAAATATGGTCATTAGTGACAACATTTTTTAGTGACGACAAAAGTCGTCACAAAACGTGGTTGTTTAGTGACGACAAGGAAAGTTGTCATAATTGCTCAAAGCAACTAAGTCTTCAGTGACGACCTTGAAAAAGTTGTCACTAAAATGATCTATATAGTGACAACTTCTAATATCGTCACTGTCACTCTACCGATTTGGATTTAGTGACAAGAATTAATCGTCACTGTTTAAAGTACTTATTTCTAAGTCACTTTCATTAATTCTACTGTGCCACCTAACTTTTGCGATTTAGCCCCAAATATTGTAAAAAATTCCATTAATTCCATTGTGATATCTTAACTTTTACAATTTAGCCTCATATGTAGTGCACCGATTTCTTTAATTCTATTATTACTCCCTAACTTTTGTAATTTAGCCCCATATGTAATTCACCAATTTCATTAATTCTACTATGGCACTCTAACTTTTGCAATTTAACCCCCATATGTAATATACCAATTTTATTATTTCTATTATGGCACCCTAGCTTTTACAATTTGGCCCCTATTTTTTTTTTAGGAAATTGCGAATGGTATCTTGATAAACTATGCATAAATATTTTATAATTTTCTCAAACTTAAGTAATAATTTGTTATAAACTCTAAAGATATATCTTTCATTACAATAGTTATAAGGCAGGCAGGTCTTTTTATCAATGGAATAAGAAATTTATGTCAGATTTATCCTTTGTACTACATGCCAAGTAGTATTAGCAAAGGAATAACAAAGTACTACAAAGTAATTAACAAAATAGCCTTCAGGGAGTGTAGTTTATGGGCAAATGAGCATTATCTATTCAAAGTACCAACTTTTTATGGGCATTTTACTCTCAAACATATAATTTATGATAAATTTATAAATATTTGTAAGTAAAATTCAAAAAGTGTTACACTGATTTCTTACAAAACGAAAACTGGCAGGTTATCTTTTCAACATAAATTAAATTTTTTTAAAAAAAGAAATGGCCCATAAAGTACTAACTCTTTGTGGGTTTCCTCCATTACATGAACAAATATTCTACTCTTTATGGGCATTTCATTCTGAATCATTTAATTTATGTTAAATACATAAATATTTGTAAGTAAAATTCAAAAAGTGTTGCACTAATATTTTTATGAAAGGGAAACTGGTAGGTTTTGTATTTAACATAAATTAAATATGTGAAAGCAAAAAAAAAAGAAATTACCCATAAATCTATGTCTTGCAAATCTATACTAGTAAAATAGTTTCAAACAAAATTAAACATTAAAATAAACTGTAATTTATACACATTAAAATATCTGTAATTTATACACATTTTGCAACTACTACTTTGTGTTTTCTCTGTAATGAATTTTTTAACTATTGAGAACTTAAGTTTTGTCTTGCAAATCTATACTAGTACAATAGTTTTAAACAAAATTAAACATTAAAATAAATGTTTGAAAAAGAACAAAAGTACATTTATCACTTGCAGTAATGTAACAAAATTTTCTCAACCATTATCAATATTTTCACAAAAGTATTAAAAACTAGCAATTGACAATATTAAAAACTAGCAATTTAATTAGTGACGACTTTTCTTGTCATTATAATCTTGAATAAATTAGTGATAACATTATGTCATCACTAAATTTTCTTTGATTTTGACTTAACAATAATGTCTTATTAATAGCATTTGATTATTTTTAATGAAAGTCTGTTATAACCATTGAATTTGACTTTCGTTATTTTCAATTAATGATGTACTTTAGTGCTGCAATTATAAAAAATTGCAGGGCTAAAATATTTGCAAATTATAAAAGTACATTTTCACTTATATGTAATTAACAAATTTTGCCACCTATATTGATGAAAATTTGTGTTTTTGTACTAAAAAATAAAGAATAATACTATAGCAATAAAATCTATGCTTCAAACCAAATTAAAAATAAAAAAAAGCATGACGATTGGTCTCAAATGTTGGAAAAATGATTATTTTTATTGAAACTATGTTATGACCATATAATTTGAGTTTAATTATTTTCAATTACATGATGTTCTTTAGTGCTGCAATTATAAGAAATTAGTATAAAATATTAGCAAATTATAAAAGTACATTTTCAATTATATGGAATTAACAAATTTTGCCACCTATGTTGATGAAAATTTTTATTTTTTGCTAAAAAATAAAGAATAATACTATAGCATTAAAATCTATGGTTCAAACCATATTACAAATCCAGAAAAAAAACATGATTTTTGGTATCAAATGGAGGGAAAATGAGTGAAGTCAAAATTTTGATCAAATCATAGTGAAAGTGCCGCGCAACAAAAACAATATCCAAAGCAAAGCAAAGACCAAAGCAGCGGAACACATTCTGAAAACAAAAGCAACGGAACACTTGGTCTGAGTTAAAGCAACGGAACACTTGAGCAACACAAACTTTCACCGAGCTGAAACAAACAAGCTTCTGCACTGAGCACAAAACAGAGCTTCCGCACGGCACCTGATACCTTCACCCACACAACAAATCCGTTCTCTAGCTTCTCACTAGCATCACCATGGTTGTCCAGCATTAAAGGGCAAGGTTTTCATTGGAAATGTTCATTTTTCTCTCTCCTATACATTTTCCCCAATTTTTCCAAATCCCTAATATTCTACAATATTTTTTTGCAAATTTCTGCCCAAAATCTTTTAGCAGCTCTTGATTATTAGATGCTATCATAGCTCTCCTTTTTTTTTTCCAATCTTTTGCCCCCTCTATTTATGTCGAGGAAGAAAAGGGGGACGTCGGCAGGGGAACGAAGGAAAAGACTAAAGTTTCATTTGGGGGCTGGTGATTGAGGAAGTGAAACCAGAAACAGAGAAAGGTCTTGGCCTAGAGGGGACACAAAGAAAATACAGAGCAACAGCCGCTCATCGGCCATCACAGCGCGCAATCTCCATAGCTGCCGTCACTCTGCTCTCATCCAATTTCCGCCGCCTCCACCATTTCGTGCGCCGCCTAGCTGCCTGACGCATCTCCCCTTCCCGCACAGCCTTTCTCTCTCACTGTCGCTCCTCGATTTCATGTTGCCACCCACCACTGGCGCCCAGCTCCAGCGCGGCTACCATGGCAGCTACAGCCGCCTGATCATTCGCACCTTCCTTCGACCATCACCATCGCCTGCAGACTTCGCCAAGCAAACGCTGTAAGCCGTCTGCCTTCTTTGAATTTTAGTTTTCCATTTTTAGTATGAACATTGAAAAATCTCAAAGCATGTTTGCCGTGCGTTTGTTCAGTGCCAACTTCATGTTGATTGCTAACGATTTTAGATTGTATGCTATTGTATGTTGTTTGGACTGAAATCTCTTGTGTTTTGACAAATTTTGAGGGGCTAATTACAGTCCCAATTGAGCAAAAATTACTGGATCCTTCTATGCCCATGTACTGTTTGTTAAAATGCCCGAGTGAAGGTCTAAATAGAAGATTGATGCCTAATCTGCTTGGGGAAGACGATCGTTTGCTTAAATTTACAATTCCGGTCATTCCATTTTCTTTTTTGTAATTTAGCCCCAGAGTTCCTGAACTTCGTAATTCAACCCTAAAACATCCATAATTCATTCAGTTAAGTCCCTATTTGGTTGCATTTGAACCCCTCTAAGAATATCACTTTCAACTGAATACCAATGCTTCATGTCTCTTATGCATATATCAATAATAGCAAACCTGTGATTGTAGAGCAAAATGAAGGAGTTACAGCTAGAAGCTCATTGTGGTAATAGCAAGCCCAAAATTTCTGCCCAAAATCCCTAATATTTTTTGCTCATAATCCCTTCAGTAAGTAATTGAACCTCAATAAGATTTTAACGTCACCAGACATATTTTTAAAGTAAAACTTGTTCTTTAGCTTCCCTAATGCAGCAGAAAAAGAAGATAAATTTGGCATGTTACAGCCATGGTTTTCCTTTAATGGTGGGTTTTATTTTTTAATTAGGTAATTGAGTTATGTATTTTTTGCAGGAAATCTGCCTAGGAAATATTCAACCTTTGAATGGTTCAATTGGTTCATCCAGGAATTTTCAGCTGTTCGATCTGGTCGAATGCAAACTCAGAGAAGACTAAAAGTCTATGAAACTTGGTGAAAGCCAGCGAAGAAATTGACTAGAAACCAGTCTAGTTTGGCCGAGGTTTCCTATTGGTGCCCTCGATTATATTTGTTCTCTTTTGATGGAGTCCTTGATTTATTTGATTTCTTTTTGTGTTTCTTTTGCATACTAGTTGCTTGTCAGGGGGTCTGGAACTAAGGCATGGGCAAAAAGAGTGATAGACTGATAATGATTGATGGTGTTTGCAAGGCTTCTAGAAATAGATCTAAGGCTTTCATTGGCCCAATCTATGGGATTTATTCATAAACTGGGCACTAACATTTTGATTCCCCCACTAGGGTTATCTTTATTTATACTGCCCAAACCAAAGGCATATCCCAGACTCCATTTTCTTATTGCCTGATATATGTTCCTTTTGATGCTTTCCTTGCCTACCTTCCTTTCCGCCTTCTGTCTCTCCTGTTCTTGCTCTGTCTTTTCCCTCCTATAGGAACATGTTGATTGCTAGTGGCCATCCATAGTTTTCTTTGATTGAAAAATAGGTTTATAAATTTGGCATACTGAATTTGGCCTCTTGAAATTGTATTTTAATTTGTTTTAGAGTTTTTGCTTGAAAATCAGAAAAGGCATCAGGGGTTATGCCTGAGTTTGGGCATCAGAGATTCACCAGCAAAGGTGAATCTTGGTGTTTTTTTAGCAATACATTACATACAACATTTCCAGAATGTATGATGCTTTTTTTTTGGGTCAAAAGTCAACTTCATATATGTAACACAGTATCATTCAATGTCTGATGCTGGATATTGGAAAGATATGTATCAAACATTTCAAACTGGAGGAGCTACTTGTTCATCTTATTATGCCAAAAAAAAAAAATTCTCCAGATATACTTTTCTGGTTGTATCTCAAGGTTCAGGGTGGGAAAAATGGCATTTAAAATAGAAAACAGAAGAAAGAAAACATAACTCTAGTAAGTTGACTGTGTGAGTTATTTTACATCTGAACATGTGAATAAATTTCTGCTGCGAATCAGTTTCCTAGCCTTAAATGAACCGACACATGAGATAGATGAAAATATCTTCTAGAAATTATTATTGCTTCAATCAAACTCACATACTTTAATCTCTCTCTCTCTCTCTCTCTCTCTCTCTCTCTAGAATTAAATCTGAAGACTTAATTCCTACCACTAATTATACAAGACATTAGTGGCTTACCATATAATTGGGGATATTCTTGATAAACAGGGTTGGTGACAAAAGCACTGGACGTTTTCTCCCAGTTGCATTTCAGACCAGATATAAGGAGGTTCTTGTAAAGGCACATACTGCTGCATCTGGAGCGGTGCTAAGATTGCAAATAGCTCTTGTTCTTGGTAGGAAAAGGAAACCAATTGAGTGGTCTGAGTTTCAGGTACTGTTCCTTCTTACCATTATTCAGGCTTGAAATTTATATTTGTGCTTTACTCTTCTATTATTTCTGCGTTGGGCATCTTCCCTTTACAAATATATGATGCCTGATCCTATGTTTTTTGAACATGTAGTGTGCTGTTAGCTAGCAAAATCAGCCTATGAAATTGATTATTCATGTTATGGCTTTATCTTTTGTTTGCCAAACTTTTGCATGTATACTGTGGCTGCAGATTCTATTTAGTTTGTTGCCTTACTAATGCATTTGTACTTGAGATGGTTGATTTTTGTTAAAAATGTGTTTTACACCTTGGATCCCATTGCTGGTATTTGAGGAGTTTAAATTTAGTTCATATTACATTGCATTTGTTTTCTATATAATGTGGCGGTCATATTCTTTATGGTAGGATAAAGGGCTGCAACAATATGGATAGGAGTTGGATGCCTATTAAGAACTACCTAGACCCCAAGTATTTAGATAGAGTTGATGAATTTATTAAGTTTGCTTTTCTAGGCAAGGATCCTAATTGTAAACTGCCATGTCCTTGCAAAGTATGCAATAATTTTGAGGATCAAACTAAGGAAGTCATGGCCAATCACTTGTGTCGAGGAATTGTTGATAGTTATACTAGGTGGATATATCATGGCGAAGGGTTTGAATCTGATGATGAGAATGATGACATAGAAATAAATGACAACGATAGTGACTTTGACAGTATGGAGGAGCTGTTAAATGATGTAGGAGTTGCTAACTTTGGTGAGAGTTGGAGACATTCACCGGAACTTGATACGGGTGCTTGTACCGAGAAAGAAGGAGAAGCAAGTAGGTTTCTCAGATTATTATCGGAGGCTGAAAAATCTCTATACCCGGGCTGTGAAAAGTATTCAAAACTCTCGTTTATTGTCCATATCCTCCACTTGAAAACAATGAATCGGTGGACTTGTAAATCTACTGATATGTTGCTGAAGTTCTTGCATCAAGTATTTCCTACAGCTTTGATTCCCAGTTCATATTACGAGGCAAAAAATTTCATCCGTGAGTTGGGGCTGAAGTGTGAAAAGATCCACGCCTGTGAAAATGATTGCGCACTTTTTTGGAATGAAAATAAAGGCTTTGATCATTGTCCAAATGAAAAATGTAAAGCATCGCGGTATAAATCTCCAAATTCCAAAATACCTAGAAAGGTGTTGTGTTATTTTCCATTAAAACCAAGGCTGCAAAGACTGTTTGTGAACAAAGAGATTGCTCGGGATATGAGGTGGCATAAGGAGAGACGTGTAGATAATGAGAACATGATGCGACACCCTGCTGATTCATTAGCTTGGAAGGATTTTGATAGAAATCACAAGTCCTTCGCTGAAGATCCTAGAAATGTGAGGCTAGGACTTGCTAGTGATGGCTTTAATCCCTTTGGAACCATGATAGCAATCTTCTTTTTGCCTATGTAGTGACTTGAAAGAAATGAATATAATGCAAAGGGGGCGTTTGTGAACTTTGATTGGTTTCACCTGTTTAGATGGTCTTCACTTTCACATTGTGAGGCAAATAGCTTATTCTCTTTGCACAGTTTAATCCTACAGAGGCATTGTTTCCTTCATGATTTATGAAGCATAAACTCCTAAAATCAAAGAGGGCTAGTACCTCCTGTATTCACACCTCGTACAATAAGTTGCTTTCTGTGTTTTAATATATAAACAACCAAAAGCATAAAGATTAAACAATAATTACTGTGGGAGTCCAATTTAATTGTTCAATAAGTTGAGCTATTTAAAGAAGAAGAAAGAAAATAAAAAAAAACTGTTTTAGAGAGCTCTTTAGTTGAGCTTATGCAGTGTTGTATTTGTATAGATTGGACTGTGATTTCTAACTTCTTGCTGGTGTTGTAATATGTGGGCCCAAATTATATGAGGTTCTTAATGAATTGTAATTTTTGTCTTAATAATCTAAGTCTCATTACTTGTTCTTTATTATTGTACTCCTCCCCTTACCTACTTCTTTTACTCTTTTATGACAGATAAATGCTATTCATACTAGCTTTTGGAAGATATCTATGGTTATGGTTGAAGAATGTTGAAGACAAAATTGCCTTTTGCTCATGGAGTGGTTCATTTAGATGTTCTTCAATTTCTTAAACTGTGATTGCTTTTGTAAATGTACCTTATGTACAATGATATTTTGGACAAATGTTATTTTTGTAGGCATTAGTTGGGTAATGTACACTTGAATTTGGCATTTGAGAATACTATATTATTACCATGTAATCTAATGCAAATACTTTTGGTTATCAATCGTTCATGTTTATTTGTAAGGTTTGTTTAAAATCAATGATTTAGCAATGATTACAGGCCAAATTATGACTATTAAGCTATTGAGAAATTATCTAATGACAAAAAAAAGTTGTCACAAAATAAAAAATAAAAACTCCTTGTCACAACAGAGACTGTCACTAAATCTAAACTAAATTTGTGACGACAATTATTGTCAGTAAAATAGTTATATACAATGGCTTTCGGTGCTTTTTAGTGACGACCTTAAGTAGAGCATTTTTGACAAAAGGTCAATTCGTCAATAAAACACTTCCAGATTGTCGTCACTAATGACAACTATTTAGTGACGACATTTCAGGTCGTCACTAAATAGTTGTCATTAGTGACGACAATCTGGAAGTGTTTTATTGACGACTTGATCTTTTGTCAAAAATGCTCTATTTAAAGTCGTCACTAATGAAAACTATTTACTTTTACCGACGGGGATTTAGTGACGACTTTGTGACGATCAAAAAGTCGTCAATAAAAGGTATTTGTGACGATATTTGTATGTTCTGTGATGACTTTGTGTTGTCACTGATGAACAATTTTCTTGTAGTGTGAGTTAACTCCTTCGATTTAACACTTCTATGAATTAGTATTAATCACAATGGTTGTTGATGAAACAACATCTTTAGGTAATCACAACTAATAGATTCAAGTTAATCATGATTGAAATAGCAAAAGTGCTTAATAGCTTTCTCAAGAAATAAACTCAAATAACTATGACAAACTTCACTTAACAATCATAGAAGTTCATCCATCCTGTAGGCATATAACTACCAAAACATGAAAGTTAAGAAAATAAAAACCAAACTTGTATTATAACTAAAAATAAATATCAATACAAGAAATAGAGTGATGGAAGAGATGTGACTCATGTCACTTGAACTTTAAGCTCTCCATTTTCATCCTCAACTTCATCTGTGTCTTGCTATATACAAGGATTGGATGCAACTAACTATACTAATGTATACGACATTAATGAACTAGGAAGTGATAATAAAAAACTACATTTTGTGTAGTTTCTCTAACATTCAAAGTTATGCAAAAATATGTTTTGAAGGGCTTATTTATAGAAGAATCAAGCTCCAAGTAGTAATTTTAATGTTGATGCAAATTGGTTCTTGAAATCACCAAAAGTTGATTCTTGAAGTCTCCATGATCTCCTTGGGTAGTTCCCACCAAATTTGATCAGAAAAATGGTCCAAAAAGATTATGTGAACAAGTTGCAAGTTATAGAGCAAGTTGCAGAGCTGAAAATCAAATTTACGTGGGCTAGGTAGGCCATGTAACAACCCCCGTAACTGCTCCTTTTCACGTTTGGGACATTTTTGATGATTCTAGAAATTGCTCTATATATTTTTTTTTATCAATTTGAGCTACAAATTCTCAATGATCAATGCTAAACTAGTTTTTGCACAAAATATAAAAGTTGGAACCCTTTGAGTTAGCTTTCTAATGCATTAATAATCATCTCATTTGGATGTCTATAGGCTGAAATAGCCTCAATTGGTCAAACCTTTGTTTTTTTATTTTGATAGCATAAATGCACGAATGTATTCAACTTTTTGACCATGAGAATGCTTGAACGGGATTTCAATTCTTCATATGAAATGTTGATCTATGTCTTAGATTCAAAATGATTTAAGAATCATCTCAATCCAAAGCTTATAACATAAGTTATAGCCAAAATACCAAAATATGTGAAAACTGTTGAAATTTCCTTCTATTGAATTTGATTTCATTTCATCTTTTGAATATATTGCACTTCATATTCACTTTAAATCATTTCAAACCATCAAAAATCATCCAAATATTTTCTCACTTCACACCAATTAATGATTGAATCATTAAATCCAACAAAAACATGAAATCTTAACCACTTAAATCCATAGAAATGCAATTTTTCACAATTAAACCATAAACTACAAACTTCACTAGAAATCTAAATAATTAGTTATAAAAATAATTAAAATGCACCAAAATTAAACTATAAAATACACTAATTAAAAATATACAAAATAAACCCTTATTTTTCTTATCACAATAACGAAGATAGTCTTGCTTAGTTTTTTGCACTCTTCATAAAATGTTTATGTAGAATGTCTTCTTTTGTCGTGCACACATATAAATATTTTCTCACGTTATTTGATGAAATATTTTTAAGTAAATAGAGTATTTAAAAATAATTATTTTACCAATAAATAGTTGAAAAAACCGTCATGAAACGAAAAATAATATAAACTGTATGAAATAGTCTTGTCTGAGAAGCATAAATTAATTGGTAATAATATTGGCTTTAAGAGAGTAGAAGGAAATTTTTTTTTTTCAAAAAAAACAAAGGCTTCAATGCCTAGCAAGAAAGCTGTCTTTGTATCCAAAGAAAGTGAAAAATAGCGGTTGTGATTAGAGTTATCAATGGAGCTGGATCAACCTAAACTCAGCCTGATCAATTCAAAATGATTCGAGTCAAGCCTTGCATGTCATTGGGCTATAGGGCTAGGTTGAGGTTGGAGCTCAAAATAAGGCCTGATTAAATTGTGACCCAAGTTTAGGTTTAAAGAGTCTCAACCCAATTAAAACTCGACTCGACCAATCAAGTACATAAACACATATTTTTTATTCATAATGATGTATGTTATTTAATAATTATATATTATAATGTAAATAGTTTATGACTTATATATAATGATAAAATAAAGGAAAAATTATTCAAAACATCCTTCACATTTTTCAAGATGACTTTTTTCGTCGCTCACTATTAAAAGTATCATTTTACATCTCTTACAAATTCACATTGATCAAATTTGGTCCCTACCTAGGTTTCTGACTAATTTTTGGTTGGAATCCACCGCGTGCCTTGCACGTGATTATTTTTTAAAAGCAAAATTGTCAAATCAAAATTTACATAATCAGATTCATAGTTCCTCACATTTTGCAAAATTAATTTTTTTGTCCCTAACATTTTATACAATGAATTATTTCATCCCTCACATTTCACAAAATGAATTTTTTCTATCCCTCACATTTTTCAAAATAGATTTTTTCATCCCTCATTGATCATGTGTACCAATAGCATTTTTTTTTCTTTAAATCCATATATATATATATTTCATCCCTCACATTTCACAAAATGAATTTTTTCTATCCCTCACATTTTTCAAAATAGATTTTTTCATCCCTCATTGATCATGTGCACCAATAGCATTTTTTTTTCTTTAAATCCATATATATATCTATTTGATTTCACTTGAATAGTATGAATAACATTTAATATATTTTTATTTGATTTTACTTAAACAGGTTAATCGTAATTGTACATATGCTATTCAACATATATATACAGGGGTTTAAAACTAACAATTTTATTTTAAACCATGTAAATATTTAGATGATTTCACTATCTAAACCTATTCAATATTTGTGACTTTTCTCTTTTGGTAATAATTTATTTATGGAGTTGTATAATAAGTCCATCTAATTAATGGATTCTAACTTAAATAATATTATAGTCATGCTAACAAATTGCAGTTTAAATATGAAATTTCTTCTCGCCACTTTTAAGACCAATAGTTAAATTACTGGTCTTGTGATTGCCTTAAAATTTGGAATGCCAATCACTTACTTCTTTTTGTCATACTTTTCCTTTGTTTGTTTTTTCTGTCCGAATTTAATTCGATATAAACACTTGATAATATTTAGGATTAAATGTCTTATTTGTTTTAAATTTTTGAGTTAAACGAAATGAATATGAATGAAAAACTAACATTTTTGTAAATCCATGTATATATGTATTTAATTTCACCTGAACAGTATGAATAACATGTCATATATCTCTATTTGATTTTGCCAGGTAAAATCAAATAGAGATATATGACATGTTATTCATACTTCTCATGTGAAATCAAATAGATATACATGTGTTTAAAAAAAATTATTGCACACATGATCAATGAGGGATGAAAAAATCCATTTTGATAAATATGAAGGATGAAAAAATTCATTTTGTTAAATATGAGAGATGAAAAAATTTATTTTGTGAAATGTGAGAGATTATGAATCGAATTATATAAAATTCGATTTGACAATTTGCCCTTAAAAAATGATCACGTGCAAGGCACATAATGGATTCCGGCAAAAAATTAGTCGAAAACCTAGGTAAGGACTAAATTTGATCAATGTAAATTTGTAAGGAACGTAAAATTACACTTTTAAAAGTGAGAGACAAAAAAATTATTTTACAAAATATGAAAGATGTTTTGAATGATTTTTCCTAAAATAAAATAAATATTACATGCATATTATTTTTAAAATTATCAATTAATTGTGAGTTTGGGCCAAGCTTGAATTGGGCCAGAAATTCTTGCATCCTGGTAAGCCAAGTATGAGCGCCCAAAGATAGTCCCTAGGCCCTAAGGTTCTACTTTATTTCTGTAAGAAAAACTTAAACTTTTCAAAATCCAACTTATAAGGCCCAATTAACACCCCTTACTGTGACGGACAAACATATGTATAATTTCATTTCAATCATCTTGGTGAAAACTTTTCATCTTCCTTTAATTTGTCCAGTTACTTGTGGTGACAAGTGTTCAGTTGGCTAGTAGCAACCTTCACGTTGCAACCATTGAAGTTGACCTATAGTTAGAAGAGCGCTCTTAGAATTTCCACTGCATTTAGGTTCAAGGCTCGAATCTTGAGGGGGGGGGAAGGGGCAGTGGTGGCGGTGAAGGAGGGAAGATGGGAGGGTGATGGCAGTGGCGAGTGGAAGAAGAAAAGATGGTAGGATTTTTTAAAATTTGTTTGTGTTTTTATAAGTATATTTGAAATGTGTACCTTTGGAGTTGGTTTTGGAGATTGTTATTGTAGATTTTACAAACAAAAATAGTTTGTGAAAAAATAGACTAATCCAAATGAAGCCACAGTTTTAGTCATCATATTTTTAACAAGGTTTAATTTTTGTCTTATTAAATGACAGATGTGCCTCCACTAGCTAAAGGAAGATGGTCATTTCAAGGCTAAAGATTTTTGTTTTATTTTAATTAATGTAGAAAGTCAATTTACATATATACTTATAGGTAATTTGAAAACAATTCTCATTGCAAGGTAACATTTCAATCTGGTAAAACAATCAATTTCATCACATTCCAGGTAAAGGAGGCCGGATTGGAGATTGGACTTCTCCGGTTTAGAACCGTTTGTAAATGAAAATTGTCCACAGTATAAGTTTCATGATGATTAATTTTCACTATTGAATTCTTGAACATTAGCAAAGGGCAAAATTCGAATCATGAAACGACCTTTTCAAAAAACAGCAAAAGAGAGGAAATGAAAATAGGCAAAAGCAAAAGGAAAGACAACCAAATAAAACCTGCCCAAGAAAAAAGGACAACCTAATAAATCTGTACAAGGAGATACTTGGAAAGGGAAATGAAATCTAGATTAGTGAAGGTTAATCTGCAAATCTGAAGCTGTATAAACTAATGAATAACAGGAGCTCAAAAGACAATAAGAAGCTTGGCAAATTTCTCAGTCAGAACCTTTACCATTTTGTAATGGCAATTTGACTTGAAGATCCTGAATTCTTTTGGAGCTAATAGACACTGAAACTTTCAAAGGGACAGTATCGACACAATTCTTAAGTCTCTAGAACACTTGAACAGATGATCTCTAACTTCATCCACCTTATGGCCTTCATGTTGTGAACAAATCAACAGCTCCTTAAGCTGTGCAGCATTCCGCAGAATAAATTTCACCAAAGTACTCTCCGTTGGCTTAGGAGAGTAGGAATATTTCAGTTTGACTACCTCGAGGAAAGATAGATATCCAGGCAACAATTGAATTTGATCATAGTCGTCAGCAGCTTGCCTCGAAAATTCCTGTTTAACGAAGTTAAACGAGGAAGACAATGAAAAGGACTACAGGTTAAACATCAAGGAACCACCAAAGCACATAAACTCAAAAGTTTATGAAGCCTGCAAAAAAAAAACACAAAAAAAAGGAAAAGCTAATCTTTATTTTACCCCCGTAAATGTAAGTGATTCAAGACCTGGTGCCATTTTCATGAAGTTTATCAGCGCTGCATCACACTGAATTGCAATGCTAGCTGAATACACTTTGAGGTGGGCAAGCTTATAAAAGAAATTAGGAGGACATCGTGGATTCGCATCAGCAAGCACCTTGAGGAGATAAGGCAATTAAGCTAGCATTAGCAAGGCTGAAAAGAGAACCAACTATTCGATACTTGAAATTAGTTTAGCTCAATAAGAGATTGCTAACTAACCAAGTTAAACTTGAATTGCATCAACTTTCAAGCTGGGGCTCGTTAGAATTTATAGGTAAAACTACTCAAGCTTGCCTCGGTAAAACCTCAGCTTGATAAATAAAAAACGAAAGCTCAAAAACAATTTCAAGCTTTTTAGAATAATCAAAGAAGTTTGAACAGTATGATGTTTGGTTTGATTAGGCTTATTTACAGCTGTAAGCATCAGTCAAGATACAACACAAGAAAAAGGCATAATGTAGCTAATCATTTATCAGAATGGCATGACATCTTCACTCATGAGTCGTGACAAGTCGAAGGCTGAGCCTGTTGCTTGCATCCATATTCTTATCTAGAGTCTCAAATTCCGTGAATAATGAAAGACAATAGCAAGAGTAATTGCAAAATTAAATTCTGAACAATTGTAAAGGAACAAAGTTGCTTAAATTAGGTGAGATTTAGAAACTGGCATAAAGGAGAATCTTTACCTGGATCAGATCAGTAGATAGTTCTAGGAATCTGATGAAAGCAGAGAATCGTGTCAAGATCATACAGGCTTGAAAACCTGTCTTGCTTCTTTGCTTAATATCATCATTCATGTCAGGTTTCCAATACTGTAGAGATGCATCAACAAGTTTTGATTGGCTAGAAAAATAGAAACTGGCAAACTTATCAACACTACATTTGAATTTTGCAAGGTTACTCCCACGAATCTCGATTTTGCAATCATTTCATCCATCATTTTCAAAGATGTAGCCTGTCATCTCAAACCTAGCAAGCCTTAGCGCCTCTATTTTAAGCATCTTCACATTCCTCCATTTGCAATCCGATGACAGAAACTCTTCAATGACAGGGAAGGTAAGAAATAGGGGGCTAGAAGGGTCATCTTTCTGAAATTCAACATCATGGATATCCAAGATACGAAGGTTTGAGTAAGACATATTCATCGGAATTTTGATCTTGCAGAGTTAATTCCCTCAAAGAATCAGATGTGAAAAACCAACGAGGAAATACCAAGACCCCAGCATATGAAATAAAAAGCCTCTGGACATCAGCGCCTAGAGCAGCAGTGATCCAAGTTTTCATACGAAATGGATCATACACGTCTAGAAACAAAAGGTGACACTCTTTGATTGATGAATTCTTAGAAAGAGCAAGAACTCTGTCCACAAAGTTCATAAAATCTGTTTTTTTAGGCTGCTTCTGCCGTTTCCATTTCCTCCTCCTGGGTGAGTATCGAAATCTCTTTCCATCATCAAAGGTTAGGTTATAAATGGAAGTCCATTTGTACTCCCATTTCCTTGACAAGCCGCTAGTTCTAACAGCATCCTCTGTTGGTAAACGGGATAGGATGTGACTCAAAATACTTTCAGGAAGTTGACTGATTCTATCCTTTTTACCCGTCAATAATTCCTTGCTTCGACTTCTTTTCTGGTCCATACTTCCAATTTTTCAACTTAGACCTGAAACTAGCTAAGATGACTTGGATTTTGAGTTAGAACTGAAATTGGTTGGTTGATTCCTTCAATGGTTGGAAGCCAGAATTCCATATTTGTAAGTTGGTCGGGAAAATGGAAGGGCTGCTTAGTTGCAATTGACACTGTTCTTGGCTTAAATAATAATTCAATGTATTTGGCAACAAGAAAAACCAAAACTGACTTTTCACTGGTACTATGCTTAAACCATACATAAGCATATTTGGGAACTCAAAAGGTAATCTGATGGAGTCTCAGAAAATGAGTATTGTGGCATTAATATAGAGAGATGCTACAGGACACGAGGTTCGTGAACTACTTCCAAACATACACACAGGTTCCACTCCGATAATGGTTTATCATAAATGCTATCCATATTCATCCTCTAGAGAAGTGATAAATAACAAATGATGTCCTTGGATCTTTCAAAAGATAGAATCGATTGGTTCTGTATGTAGCTTTACCAGTCCATATTGGAGGGGAAGTTCCTGAATCTGTCACCAAGCTGGCTATGGAACTGTGCAAATAAGTAATTCAGATAGGAAAGGCATTTCATGCTCTTATATGCAGGGCTAGGAGATGTCAACTATTGATATTACGAATTCCTCTGACAAAAATTATGCATGGTTGACAAAATAGTAAGACACAAACCAGAATTATAAGGATGTTGCATAATTGCCCTTTGTGTGCAGCCATTCTATTGGCCTGTTGTAGATCCTAGATAATTGAATGTATAATCAATCTTGAAGTGACATAGGAAAAATAGTACAGAAAGATTTTGAATCCAGTCAACTTTGAATCTTACAAAGAACTCACTCTTGATGTGCAAACACCGTACAATCTCACACCTACGTACGATATCTCCTCCAATGTAGACAAGCTAAAGGAACGAAACGAAACAGGCAGAAAACAGTGTGACCAATCTTTCTTTGCATTATGATATACTTCTGCAGGTAAGGACTTAAGTACGTTTATAATTCGTAAGAATTGCTAATGCTCCAGTTTTAGGGCTCGAGTCCAGGTCAATTATTTGCCTTCACATTACTCCAGGATAACGTTATCATATAGCAATTAGTGTTATAACACGAGTTTTAGCTAACCGTTACATTCACATAAATGCAAACCCTGAAGCAATTGACAGCGCATAAGAATCCTTTGAATAAAACTGTCTGTTGCGAAAGCAGCCATATAAACCAGGGTAAAAAAAATGCAAGAAAATAAAAGCACAAGATATTTACGTGGTTTCTTCCAATCTGTCCTATGTCCACTGGCAGAGAGAAAGAATTCTTATTTCAAAAAATAAAATAACTGACTAAAAGTGTCCACAGTAAATCCTAGAGCCGCTTATTTATACATAACCCAATTAAAATGGTATAGGCCACATCGCGCGCCTTGTCCCCCGTACCACTAATTAAGGACAATGGTTATAATTCGGGTCAGTTCCTGAAATTCAAGGCACAACTGTTTCGGTTCTCCTCGCCAAACTTTCACGATTATTATATCTCACTTGGAGGATAGAATTGTTGAACATTAACACGACAGCAAAGGACAAAGACTGAAGCTGGATTATACCTCTATAGACATTTCTCCTTCTGTTTTAGTGTGACGAAAATCCTTTCTGCTGGTTTACTTCAATTATAAGTGAAATACTCATTGACTCCATGGGATATTGGGCCTCAATTGCATGTTATCTGTTATAACAGATGCAGTTGAACGGAAGAACAAACCAGAGCACAAGAATGAATTTGAGGGAAATCAGATTTTATTAGGGTTCAGAATAAATCAGATATTTTGTACAGAATGGATATAAGGTCTATATATACAACCAAATAACCAAAACGGATTGGACCCAAAAATAGGTCCAAAAATCGAGACCCAAACTAAAATGGACACGGTATCTAAAGCGAGACCCCCGAACAGTTCAGCGGAGGTCGAAGACCCGATTCAAGGCATCTCAACAAATCTCCACATTGACTTGAATGTTCTCGGAAACAGATGTAACAGATGCACTGATGAAGTGCCAGACGTACTCAGAGTCTTCTTTTACCATCAGAATTGTCTCAAGTACCATTAGAATGCCCATAAGGGCTATCAGAAACTCAGGACATTTAGCAAGTCCAAATAATGTTTGAACTTACTATGAGGAACCGGCTTGGTGAACATGTCAGCAGGACTGTCAGTAGTGCCAATTTTCTTCACCTTGATCCTTGTCTCAGATCTCAAGAAGCGATATCGGACATCAATGTGTTTAGTTCTCTCATGAAGAACTGCATCCTTGGCTAGACATATTGCACTGAGACTATCACAATATATATTAGTCTGATCCTGATGTAGGCCAAGATCTCCAACCAGTCCCTTTAACCAAATTCCCTCTTTAACAGCCTCCGTCAGTGCCATATACTCTGCCTCAGTAGTGGACAGAGTCACTGTAGGTTGTAGAGTTGCTTTCCAATTAACTACAGAATGCCCAAGAGTGAAAACATAACCAGTCATCGACCTCCTACTATCAACATCTCCAGCATAATCAGAATCTGAATAGCCTATAACCAAACACTCTATATCACCTCCATAGATGAGACCAACATCAGATGTACCCCTCAGATAACGAAAAATTTGCTTCACGGCCAGCCAGTGCTCATTCCCAGGATTAGCCATAAATCTGCTAACAACACTAATTGCATGTGCCAGATCAGGTCTAGTGCAGACCATGGCATACATCAAACTGCCCACTGCATTAGAATAGGGAACCTTAGCCATAAACTCTATCTCTGCTTCTGATTGTGGTGCGAGCGTAACTGATAGTTGAGCATTCATTACACTTGGAGTATTCAAGGGCTTTGCTATAGACATGCCAAATCTGGATAGTACCTTCTCAATATAGCTCTTCTGTGATAAGAAAAGTTTCTTCTGACCTCTATCCCTGAAAATCTCCACTCCCAGAATTTTCTATGCTACACCCAAATCTTTCATCTCAAACTCTGCACTGAGAAGACTTTTCAACTTCTGTATATCAGCTTTGTTTCTCGCAGCTATGAGCATATCATCTACATACAAAATCAAATAGATCATCGAACTATCTTCAAGTTTGTTATGATATACACAACAATCATATTGACTTCTGTTGTAGCCAAGCTAAATCATATAGCCGTCAAACCTTTTGTACCACTGCCTTGGGGATTGCTTTAATCCATACAAGGATTTCTTCAACTTGCATACATAATCTTCTTTTCCCGGAACATGGAATCCATCTGGTTGAGTTATATAAATCTCTTCATCTAACTCTCCATGTAGGAAAGCTGTCTTCACATCTAGTTGCTCAAGTTCTAAGTCATTTTTAGCCCTTGGTTCTAACTTACCCTCACTAACATGGTAATACGCAGTACAACCAAAAGCCTTCAAACTTGAGTAAGTATGGGACATACCAGACCACACTTCATAAAGGTATCTTGCAGTCTATACCTGTATGAGGCGCAAGATTGATCAAGAAGCAGGCTGTGCTTACTGCTTCCGCCCAGAACCTCTTTGGCAACCCAGCATTAAAGAGCATGCACCGTGCTCTCTCTAGAAGTGTCTGCTTCATGCGTTCTGCTACACCATTTTGTTGTGGTGTGTGTCGAACTGTGCGATGCCGGGTAATTCCTTCATCTTTGCAGAACTCATCAAGCTTCTTTGAACAGAATTCCAGGCCATTATCAGCTCGCAGCCTTTTGATCTTCATTCCAGTTTGATTCTCCACTAAGGCCTTCCACTGCTTGAAGTTTTTGAAAGCTTCACCTTTTTCTTTTATAACAATTACCCAAGTCATTCTTGAATAATCATCAATCATGGATAAGAAGTACTGACAGCCTCCCAAAGACTCAACTTGTGAAGGACCCCAACAGTTAGAGTGGATGTAATCAAGTGTGCCCTTTGTCCTGTGAATTGCCTTCCCAAACTTTCTGCTATGTAGTTTACAGAAAGTACAATTTTCACAGAATCCAAGATCGGTGACCTTATGGCCTTCTAGAAGATCACGTTTAGACAGAATCTGCATTCCCCTTTTGCTCATATGACCAAGCCTAATATGCCACAACTTGGTCATATCAGACTTGCGATCTTTAGCAGATGCAACAGCAGTAGCGGCAGAGCCTATTAGCTTAGAACCTTGTAAGATATACAGAGTGTTATGCTTAACTCCTTTGAGAACCACTAATGAACCTTTACTGATGCACAATTCTCCACATTCTCCTCTGAACTTGAAACCCTTACTGTCAAGAGCACTAAGTGATATCAGATTCTTCGTTCAGTGTGGCAATTTTTCAGCATGTGTCCAAATCTTAATCGAATCGATCCTAACAGCCTTGCAGACAGTGCTATTAGCTATCACGACATTTCCGCCATCTATCTGCTCATGTGTTGTAAACCATTCCCTATTTGGACATATGTGATAGGACGCCTCAAAATCAAGAACCCACACATTAAAGTGATGTATTGGTTCGTTTGCAATTAGGGCCAGGTTTTCTTCCAAATTTTCCGCTTCCTTTTCTGCAACTGAAGTTGAAGTGTGTTGTTTTTCCTGCTGCTTCTTCTTCTTGGGACAATCAAATTTCCAATGACCCTTTTCGTTGCAGTAGTTACAGATATTATCCGGCTTGGGACCTTTAGAGAACTGCTTCTTGTTTTTGGACTTCTTTTTCCCCAATTTTCCTTTACCACTGCTGACAACTAGCCCAACAGCCTGATTATCTGTAACATTGCCAGCTGCCTTATGGCGCAACTCTCTACTATGCAGTGTTGATCTTACTTCTTTTAAAGTCACTGTATTTTTACTGCCAATAAAAGACTGAACAAAATTCTCACACGATAACGGTAGAGACACTAACAGAATTAACGCGGCATCCTCATTCTCAATTTTAACATCAATATTACGCAACTCAAGAAGAATCGTATTTAATTGTTCTAAATGTTCTTGAAGAGGAGTGCCTTCTTGCATACGCAGATCGAACAAACGTTGCTTTAGGAGCAACTTGTTGGTTAAAGACTTCGTCATATAGAGACTTTCAGGTTTAACCCACAAACTCGCAGTAGTTTCTTCACCGGCGACCTCAGTGATGACATCATCTGCCAGGCACAACATGGTTGTCGAGTGAGCCTTTTCCTCCAGACTCATCGACTCTTTATCAACGGAATTCGATTTCTTCTTCATCAGCAGACTCCATAGGCGCTGTTGCTTTAACAGAGCCCGCATCTTGATCTGCCACAAACTGAAACTATTTCTCTCGGTGAACTTGTTGATCTTGATGTTCAAAGCAGACATGTTGTTGGTGATCTAAGCCTTAGGGCAAACCTAAAGTTCTGATACCAGTTTGTTATAACAGATGCAGCGGAACAGAAGAATAAACAAGAGCACAAGAACGAATTTAAAGGAAATCGGATTTTATTAGGATTCAGAATAAACAAGAGCACTCCCGAACAGCTTAGTGGAGGTCGAAGACCTGATTCAAGATATCTCAACATTATCAATGGTAAATATGAGATGGGATGCACGTGTGGTTGCTGCATAAGCCATAAATCGAGAATTTGAGAGAGAGAAAGACAAAAGTCACAAAACAAACGATAACATACTAAAGCAGTGTGAAGGAAAGAAAAAGAAATCTAGATTAGTGAAGAACTATATATATTTCTGTGAGGATCTCAAAATTTCATTAATTCTGAAAAAAAAATGCCCACCATTAATGGCATGCCCAAAAAGTCAACTAACCTACTCACTAGATTACCCCAATTTTCCTCCCATCTTGTCACCAGCTATCAACCTTTTTCTTATCCTCCAAACTCCCGATCCTCTGGTGCAAGAAGAAGCAGAAGCTGCTGCCATTCCAAGCTCCAACAGCCTTCCATCTTCAGCCATTCACACCCCAATCTTCAAGCTTCCATTTCCAGCTTCCACTTCCATTCCTGCTACTATTGCTGCTGCTGGCATTGCGTCGGACCAGGGGAGAAGGAGAAACCAGCTGCCATTTTTCTTTCCTCCAACCACAGAATCTTCCAAGCTGACCCTTTGTGGTTCTAGGAGAAACTTGAGGAACTAGACAATACCTTTAGTTAGTAAACAACCCACTTGAAGGTAACAAACTCCAGCTTAGCACCTTAGCCAAAAATTTCAGATTTTAGAAGCTTTCGTTCTTGAAATTTCTAGCTTGTGTTGATAAAATTATTGGGTGCCTGATCCTCTAAGCTAATGATGGATGAAGCTAGAGGTGATTTATGTATTTATATGTGTGTTTTGCTGAAGTTAGATGTTGAGAAAATTTTGAAAGAATGGAAAGGAGAGCTGGCCGAATAGGAAGGCAAAATTCCAGCTTTGTTGCCGCTTGTCTTCCTGCTAATTTTGCTTAAGTATTGAACTGAATTGTTTGTTGGGATGTTATATTAATTGGTTGTGATTGTTATGGACATGATGTATGAGTTTACAAGTAGAAAATTTTTGAGGAAATGAAGAGAAAATTCTGCTCTGCTAAACCGAACCAGCAGGCCTGTTTTTCTTCCAACTTTACCCGAATTTTGAGCTGGTTTTGTGAAGTAATTGAACTACTTAAATCATGTATATGTTAACCTATATGTGTAGTGTAGTTTTGGCTAAAATTCAGCTTTGGTGTAGTTGGGAATTTCATTGAAAAACCAAAGAGAAAAGCAGTCCTTGAGCTACCCGAAAAATTCTGGAAATTTTCCAGATTTTGGTTGAATTTTTGGGGGTTGATTTTGACAAATTTGTGAACTATTTGGGCTATATACATGTTAACCAATATGTGTAGTATTGTTTGGGTGAAAATATAGCTTTTGGGTAGTTGAAAAATTTTGGACAAATTGAAGGAAAAGAGAACTGCTGCTGCCGAGTGAACCTGGAATTTTTTTTTCTAGCTTTGCATGGGAAATGTTGAACTGTTTTTCACGTTAACTTGAACCCAATCGATTTGTGTTTAGTTAAGGGGTTTGTATAGCTCAATTTGGGACCAAAAATCTAGTAGAGTTTACGTCCAGAAAGTGGACCAAAATTTTGTTCTTCATGATTCTACTAAAACAGATTTTTCCGTTTGAAATTGGAATTTGACAAACTTAAGGAGTTTCTAATTTATAGAAATTCTAAAGACTAGTTTTACTTGGTTTTTATGATTTCCTCTTAAAGAAACTTCCTAATATATTTTTGGGGAAAAGTAGAGGGGAAATTTCTCTAAGTGGTTTAAATGTGGTTTCTCACCTAGTGACAACAAATTTACTGTTAATTATTTGTATGATTCAAAAAAAAAAATTGGTTGGTGGAATATTTGAAGAATTTAACAAGTTTTTGGTTTTATAGAAACCTCAAAAGTTAATTCCACTTGATATTCGTGACATTTACTTTGAGAAAACGATTAAAGCTAGTTTGGGATTTTTGAGTGGAATTAAATGCTAGTTGACTCAAGTTAAACTCGCCAACTCAAAAGTAGAAATTTATGTGAATTATTTGTATGTTTTTAGGAGTTGGTGAAGGGCACAATCTCGATCAAAGTTTGGAATTCTAGACACTTCACTTAAGGTGAGTGTCTCTTGCATGAATTGTGTTTAACTGCTAGATGAACTACTTGTTATAAGTACTTGCTTGAGATACCATGAAATATGACCTGCTATGTGATCGTGTGAAATACCATAAGTACAAGATTTGCAATGTCGATTGGAGCGCGGTCTCGTCGACTAAATAAACCAAACGAAAGCATGTACCACGCTCTAATGGAGTGGGAGGTACCTCTCGGCCGTTTTGGTAAAAGTACTTGCAATATTCATGTTGGAGTCGGGTCCGAAAATAAGGGGGAAGTCGTTGCTAGGAGACAAGTAGAGTAGGAAATATTCTACTTGGAGGTTAGGTAGTGAAAGTTGACGGAGTGTCAACTATTAAATATTTCCTGATCAAGCGCGTGGACTTCGGCTCCGGAGAGCCCTGTATCCTTCTCTTGTCATGTTAATTTGCTTTCTTAAATTGTTAATTGCTTACTTGACAACTCATACTTGTTGAATTGGCCCTACGTGAATTGCATGTTTCGAGGCACCATTGAGCTATTGGCTCATCCCTTCCAATTTGTTTTCCTTGACAGGTTCCGAAATGCAAGAAACCTTGGAGATCTAGAATAAAAATGTTATCTTTGGAATGACCACTTTTGTAATTGTACTTTGGGAAAACTCTAGTATCTTTTGGATGACTTTTGTGTCTTTGGGAAAATGTGAATCCTGTGGTACTTCTGTGCCCTGAATTAGGAACTTTAAATTGTAAATTAAGTTGAATTGAAGTATTTTAAGTTCGACGTTTTCATTAGTACTTGAAATTGTACTTTTAGACAGTGTAAGTTGAATGGTACAATTTGTCTAAGTACTTGGCTTATTCGAGAAGTAAAGTTTATTTACGAATTATATTTGATGACGTTAGCTAATTGAGTGAGTGAGTCCTAGCGAGAGTTAGGCAGGCGACCCGCCAACCCTTTGGTTCGCCTTAGGGTGGAAGTGGGGTCGTCACAATTTGCAAACCTAAGGATAAACAAAAACAGAAATTTAGGTAATCTCAAGGAAAAATCTTTAGCGTTTTCCAAAGGAAATTCACTTGAAAATCCTAGACTATTCTCTAGGTAAGGGCAATATCACTTCAAAAAGGGCACCATTGATACATGATTTGAGCCTCAGGAAAACTTGAACAGCTGACCTGTAACTTGTTTCGTCATCTGTCTGTCATCTTGCATGTATATTTACAACTCTTTTCACTCTGTCGCATTCTGTTTTAAAAACTTTACGAAGAATTCTCCATTGTGCTAGGATAATAGGAATTTCCAATTTCACTGTATTGAGGCAAGTTAGACAAAAGACCCCACCAGGCATCAATTTGATTCCCTTGTAGTTGTCAGCAGCATTGTCTGCACAAACCTGTGTCGTAAAGTTACCAAAGAGAAAATGAAAATCACCAACTGATATGACAAATCATACACACAAAAACAATGCTTAAGAGTTAAATTGGACATTACGCTCAACTGCCATCATATTTATGCAAGCCCGTAAACTTGTTTTTCCTTAGCTTCTGGAGGCAGGTGAAACTATAACTTGAAGAGCTACCCTAGTAATAATAAGTGATTGAAAAACTGTTGCCATCTTCAAAAAATGTACTACCACTGCATCATTTCCTATCATGGTTCAAAGTCGCGGTCGCGGCCCGGAACGTGCCACGTCGGTTTTGGCATATCGGTCGTGATCTCGGTGAGATGCAAATTTAAAAGTATTTAATATTCTAAAAATTGTTAATAATATTAAAAAAAAAGTCTGCTAAACAAAAATAATAAAAAAATAGCAAAAGAAAATTTGTAAAATGTACTATTACACATATAAGTACTTTTAATTATTTAGGAAAATGGCATCACAAATAAAATCAAAATAACATAGACCACAATTTTAAAGCTAATAATTGCAAAAGTAATATCAACCATTAACAATACAAACTAAAGATTTATTTATAGCATAAAGTTGGAATATTTTGATCAATCTCCTGCCAAAAATAAAAAGAAATCATATTAAATAAAAGGCAAATATGTAAAAAGATATACTAGTACTTTATATTATCGTACCTGTTAATACCAAGTAGAATGACGATGTGGTTCAAAATCACCCTCATTTCTCGATGTATGGTAAAACAGATGCGGAAGTGGCATAGGGCCTTGAGTAGATAGTGTATAAGATATCTGGTATATTTATTGGATGTGACGATTGACTAGATGTTCCATAATCATTAGACGGAAGAACTTCGAGATTGGAGATGAATTGCTGAGTATGATGGTAGTATCCAAACCCTCGATAGTTAACACTATCGCTAGTACATTATGACACAGTAGAATCATGACCATAAAACCCAATGTTATTGGAATCAAAAGAAGAACCATCATGAGATTATCTATTTCTTTTTCATAGTATCCACTACCATGAATGCTAGTAGACCTTTCGACCTGTCCAGATCCACCAAATGGCCGATATCCACTGTAATAGTCAGGAGTGATTCCACATGATTAGTCATAGTCATATCCCAATTGACTAGTACTACAGTTTTGACTAGATTCATGCTCATAGGTTGGGTGTATACCCAAATTTTGCATCTGATCATTGACTCGTCCATATCTTTCTAACCTTGAATAGTGAGAGAAAGTATTCTCACTTGAAAATTGAGTTAAATTATTGAGGAATTGATGTTGTGCTTCTATACCAGGACGATAGCCATGATCAGTAACTTGAGTGGCATAATGATCATCTTGTCCTTAAGCCCATGACATACCTCCTGTTTGTTGGCTATCTTGATTGTAACCACTACTATGCTTGAAAGAATTGTTCCCTCCACCTCCATTGTCACCATTGTCATCATCATCATTATTGCTGTCACTTTTATTTGAAGATGATGGAACAGTATACTTACTGGTTTGACAGGTTGTCGAAACCTGTGCAATAATAAAACCTGCTCAAACTAAAATTGATTTCTGTAGATAGCGGTGAGTAGTGTCGAATCCACAGAGACTGGGAGTAATTGTTTCCTTTCAAATTCACAGTGACAAGGGGGGTGTTTCTATATCAGGGGTGACAATTTAAGCAATTCAACTAAAAGTAAAATAATAAAAATAAAACAGCCAACTAGAAATTAAATAACAATTTACTAAAATCAAATGAGTGATAATTAAGGATATAGCCAAGAAATAACTTCAGCAATGGTTCACCTAATTGATCATCGATGCAAAGCCAATTCCAATTATTCATCAATAAATAGGTTATAACCACCAAACAAGCGATGGCAGTCAACCCCTCCTTACTGTGTCGGTGATCAAGGTACGCCCATTAATCACTGCTCTAATTGAGAAATAATCCTAAGTACGCCCGTAGAATTTAATTCCCCAATTGCCTTACATATTAGAGGAGCCCTATTCTAACCAAATAACGCACTACCAGGGTTATTTCAGATTAGCCCGCGTATCCCCCTGACACAAATCTAATCGTGCTAGTTGTCACTATTTCAAGGCAATTAAACAATTACGGATTTAATACCTCAATTGACAATAGATTATTAAATTAACTAATTATCCGGATCCAAGACAATCAATTAATTAAACAACCATAAGCACTGCAACCAGGGAATATGCAAATACCAATAAATAAAAGAAAAAGATAAAATTAAATCGATCTCACAATTTTAGATGACCCAAAGCATCCGTTTTCTCTTGACTAGAGTGGAAAAATTAGTTGTGGAAAACCCACGCACAATTGAAACAACAGTTGCGGCCATTGTCTCCGAGAGTTGAGAAAATTCAATTCGTCCCAAACGATAAGAAAAGCAAACTACCAGAAGTGATAGCTAATTCCTAATTCTCCCTGACATGCGCAGGGAGCAAAGCTACTAAAGGACAAAAAATACCGAAAAGAAAAGTCAAAGAGGAACTAAAGATGAAAGGAAAAGTTCACGGCTAAGTGATAGGTTGCATTTTTATAATTAATTTTATGATTATTTTCCTCTTTTATTATACCAAATATTATTTTAATTGATTGATTCTACTTATATTTGGTATTTGGTACTAATTGTAGGAAGGTGGAGCAAAAAGAGATAAAAGATGTGATTTCTCAAGAGTTTCCCAATTCAAGATGGAGTCTGCATGGATTATTGACGGGAGATTAAGAGAAAGTCTATTTGGTTTCAAAAAGCTAAAAATTAGGAAATGATAGGATGGCCGGCCCGTGTAATTAATACTCAAAGGAAGCAGCAATTTCTGGTCCTTTGATTTCCTATGCACGGATTTGAGGGAGTAGTAGAAGCTGAATAGGAAACAAAAGAAAAGAGGAAGCCGGATCCCGCGTAATGAGGAGTTTAGTTTCTTTAGGAAGCTAGAAAAATAGGAATAAGAAAGAGGGCCGTGACTGGTCTTGGGACTTGGCTCCTTAGCCGTCTTTTACTTTTCTTCCTGGGACGCAATTTGGGAGACAGCAATTTTAAGCTTCGAATAGGTTGGTTCTCCATTAATGGAGAACTAGCCTCTCTTATTTCTAGTCAAGGGGGCAACTGACGAATTGGTTCAGCAATTACTGTGAGATCGAATTTATTTTAATCGTTTCCTCATTTATTGGTATTTATATGATTTCTGCTTTTAATCGTTATAGCTCTTGTGTATGATTGATTAGTGCGCAATAATTAATTATTCATATAGGCTATTTTGCTAAATAGGGGTAATTGAATCCGTAATTGTTCGTTACCTCTATCCCAGTAGCAACTGGCGTAATTGGGTTTATGTCAGGGAAACATACGATCTAATTTAAACAAACCCTCTTAGCGTGTTTGTTAGTTAGGATTGAGCCTTTCTAATTTTTAATGCAATCTAGAAATTAAATCCTACGGTCGTACCTAGGGTTGTTTTTGGGTTAGGGAAATAGTTAACGGTCGTACCTTGACTATCGATAAATTAAGGAAGGGTTGGTTGTTTATCGCGTGTATGACAACTATAACCAATCTATTAATAAATGTGGAATTATCTGTGAATCGATGATCAGTGCATGAACCATTTCTGAAGTGTACCCTTGACTAGAGTTTTCCCTTAATTATTTCTCTTAATCAATTATTTTCTGCAGTTAATTTATTTAGTTAGCATTTAATCCAAAACCCCCCATACTTTGGACTCTAGAAGAAACGAATTATCCCCAGTTTCTGTGGATTCGACCCTACTCACCGCTATATACAAAATCTGTATTTTTCTCGAGTAGGTATTTATTATTGTACAGGTTCAGCACCTGTCAATTTTTGGCGCCGTTGCCGGGGACTGGTGCCAGATTAATTTATTTCTTTTTGAGTTCATTTTGTTTTTATTTATTTATTTTTCTCTTATTTTTTTTATTATATAGTTTATGGCTTCTAACACTCCGTATTTTGGTGATATACTGGATTTTGTTTCCGAGGAAGGCAATGAGACTGATTTTTTTTCTAAGTTTGCATATTTAGAGGCACTAAACTCTATTAGAGAAAGAATGGCTGCTGCAACCTGTGAAATTTGTTATGCCAGGGATCATTCGACCGGTATGTGCCCCGAATATCAAGATAATCTGAGTGTCCCACTCAATAATTATGGAGATTTTTCACCATGGTCTCAAACGTGGTATAACTCTAATCCAAACGGGTATGATCAAGGATGGTGGGATAACTCCAGTTATAATTATACAACAGGGCCAATGAATTTTCAGCAGTATGAGTCTCAAGAATCATCATCTATGTCAGGTATGTCTCTTGAAGAAATAGTTGAATTAATAGCTACTAACACATATCAAATTCAACAGGAGGTACATCAACTTCAACAGGAGACACAAAGGATGAGTAAAGAGATGAAAGAAGCAAGGCTTGAATGGGCATTTAAAACGAGCAAATTGATTTCTCCAGTTTATGAAGAATTGCCCTCACCGACTATTATCGACCATGAGGAAGATGAGAGTGCAATTATTCTGACAAATGACATGGTACTGCAAGAGTCTCAAGAAGAAGAATCTAAAGATGTAGTTGAAAAGAAAGTTGAAGAGCAAGAATTGAGACCCCAACATCAAATGGTTCAAGTGAATGAATCCAGTGAACAATCTCCAAATGCGGTGACATCTCCTCCATTCCTTGATCAATATTTTCCTGACTCTTATTCTTTAATTCCTGTTAGTGAGATTGATTTTATTATACCCGACGATTTTGAATTTCATGCCAGGAATAAATTAAGAGTCATGATGGCAAAATATCTCGAACCAATAAGTGCTCTTGATGGAGGAGTGAGTGAAGATTTAATATCATCACTTGTTTGTTTGGTGCCATTTACTAGTCCATGGAAGCCCGTAGCTCGTGTGCCCAAGAATTACTCTATTTACGAGGGCTATCAGGATTACATAGAAGATGAAGTACTGAAACGAACCACAAGATTTTATCCTCCATGAATACACATGAAAATGTCTAGCCAAAGACATTAAAGAAAGGCGCTACTTGGGAGGCAACCCAAAACTATTTGTTTCAGTTTTCATGCATTTTTTAAGTTTTAGTTAAGTGTTAGTGTCGATTAATGGTTTGATGTTTGGTGGCAGGAAATTAGTAGTTAGACGTGCCCACGCCAGGTGGTCACGCCTGAGGGGAAGAAATTTTCGTTCAGAATCTGCGGACTCTATAGCAGTTAGACGTGCCCGCGCCAAGTGGTCACGCTTGAGGGAAAGAAATTTTCGTTCAGAATCTGCGGACTCTATAGCAGTTAGACGTGCCCACGCTAGGTGGTCACGCTAACAGATCGAGAATTTTCGACGGATGGTCAAAAGACTAGGGGCAGTTAGGCGTGCCCACGCCTAAGCCAGAGGTTCCTTATTCTAAAAAAAAAAAAGAAAAGAATTTTTTTTTAAAAAAAGAAAAAAAAAGGGCACGAAACCCTACTCTTTTCTTCTTCTTCTTTCTTTTCTTTTTCTTTCTTCTTCTTTCCTTTCCTCTGCTTGGTCTGCCGACGCGCCCCACCTGGCCGTACGCCACCATTGCTGTCCGCCGCTGGCACTTTGCAGTCCGCCAGGGCCACACGTCCGCCGCCACATTCCCTCCAGCTCAAATCCTCCGCGCGCCCCCCTATACGCCAGCGGACAGCGCGCAGCGACCTCCCACCTGGCCGCACGCCGCGCGCCAGCGCGCGACGCCTCTCTCTCGGCGCAACTCCATCGTGCGCAGATCCAGCCCCGCAGGGGACCGCGCGCGAGCTCCTCTGCTCCTCCATTTCACCCACAGCCATTCAAACCTCCGGTGAATTCTTTCTTTATTTTTCTGTCTCTAAGTAGTTGAGGCCAGATTACTAGCTTTTATTAGCTGATGCCAGATTTTAATTTCTTAGCTGAGGCCAGATTTTTGATTTGCTAGTTGAGGACAAAAAATTTGTGCTTGTTTGGGTGTTGTGGCATATCTGTGGATTGATTGTTGATTATTTGGTTAACGTTGTGCCCAACCAGTGATATTTGGGGAAAGTTTTTACTCTAGTTGCCTGTTTAATTAGTTTTTGGGGGAATTTTGCTATGTTTATCTAATTAATTGATTTTTGGGTTGAATTGGTAGTATTTGGAAAAAAATTTTCGTTCACAGGTTTAATTAGTTTGTGGGGTGAGTTTATTATCCGTTTCTGCACTTGTTTGTGTTTGGGAGCTGTGACTACGGATCATTTGCCTTGTTGGTTGTTTGTTGACATATTTTGAACACCATTACTTTGCCTTTGTCTTATCCACTGATATCCAATGACCAAACCCAAGAACAAAGGCAAGAGCAAACCTTCCATCTCTACCCCACAGCCCACAGTCCCCTTGAGTGGATCTGCCCCCTCGACTGGGCCGGGAGGACCCCGGACTGTCCTCTGCGGCACCTCCACCGTCTTCCTCCGCCGATAGCCAGCTTGCAACCCTTCAGCTCCAGATGCAGCACATGGACACTCGTATGGAGCGGATGGAGCATCAAATGGGCGGGATGGCCCAGAATTTAGCACAGTATCTCCATCACGTGGGTTTCCGCCCGCCTCTCGCTCCACAGCCGTAGTTCAGTTCTGCCCTCCTCCGTTTTAAGGGAAGTGTCGTTGCCCCAATATCTCTGTTTTGCTCTTTCTTTGCTTACATTGAGGGCAATGCAAGATTTAGGTGTGGGGGAGTAGTATATTGGCATTTTATTGAAAAAGTGCAAGTGTAGGCATTTTTGTTGGAATTTTTTGTTTGACTTAGTTGAATTTTATCTAATTTTTGCCTATTTTTGTGCATATTTGTGATTATTCCTGATAAACGATGGTTAGATGTCTCAAATTTTTCTACTGCCAAGATTTTATACTCTAAGGTGTTAAGTACGACATGGTTAAGTTTAAGGGTATCTTTTTGGTGAATATTTGAGACTTTGTGACTTTTGCACTTTTTGGTTAACTCTTCTAAGTATTGTAAATATTTGTCTAGCATTTTTTTTTATGCAAATTGGTTCAATTATTAATCTTAGTTCTCCATGTTTAAGAAATGGAGCGGGTATGTGTGATTATTAATTTTAATTTGGTGCTTATTTATGAATAGTATTAGGCTATACTCCGCTAGTATCGTTGCCTAGTAACCGGGAGTCTTCCCCACAAGTGTTGACTTTCGCGTCAAAGAGCGACGATAGCTATGAGTATGTGGTTTTTAAGCGATGATGGCTGAGTAACCGGGTTCCTTCATATGGCCAATGTCGGAGTTCGCGTCAAAACGCTTGAATGGCTAAGAACTAAGCGTTCCCCCTAAAAAAAAAAAAAAAAAAAAAAATCAATCAGTGGGGATATTCTAAAAAAGTGCTAATAGTGAAAAATGTGAATGAATTGTTAACCCGCTGATCTATGAATTTTAATGTTGAGATTTTGCTTAATAGTCGAACCATTTGCTTATGAATGCTAGTTGAATATTTTATATTCTTAGATTAGTTAATCATAAATTGAAAGAGTTCTTAATCTTGAAAACTAGTTAGAGAGATATTTCTTGAAAATTGCCACTAATACTTGACATGTGTCATAATTGTATCTTGACAATAGAAGATTTGAGTAATACCATTGTTTGAATTTGATTACTTGATTTATATTCTCATGCTTGAGGACAAGCATGGTTTATGTGTGGGGGAAATTGATAGGTTGCATTTTTATAATTAATTTTATGATTATTTTCCTCTTTTATTATACCAAATATTATTTTAATTGATTGATTCTACTTATATTTGGTATTTGGTACTAATTGTAGGAAGGTGGAGCAAAAAGAGATAAAAGATGTGATTTCTCAAGAGTTTCCCAATTCAAGATGGAGTCTGCATGGATTATTGACGGGAGATTAAGAGAAAGTCTATTTGGTTTCAAAAAGCTAAAAATTAGGAAATGATAGGATGGCCGGCCCATGTAATTAATACTCAAAGGAAGCAGCAATTTCTGGTCCTTTCATTTCCTATGCACGGATTTGAGGGAGTAGTAGAAGCTGAATAGGAAACAAAAGAAAAGAGGAAGCCGGATCCCGCGTAATGAGGAGTTTAGTTTCTTTAGGAAGCTAGAAAAATAGGAATAAGAAAGAGGGCCGTGACTGGTCTTGGGACTTGGCTCCTTAGCCGTCTTTTACTTTTCTTCCTGGGACGCAATTTGGGAGACAGCAATTTTAAGCTTCGAATAGGTTGGTTCTCCATTAATGGAGAACTAGCCTCTCTTATTTCTAGTCAAGGGGGCAACTGACGAATTGGTTCAGCAATTATTGTGAGATCGAATTTATTTTAATCGTTTCCTCATTTATTGGTATTTATATGATTTCTGCTTTTAATCGTTATAGCTCTTGTGTATGATTGATTAGTGCGCAATAATTAATTATTCATATAGGCTATTTTGCTAAATAGGGGTAATTGAATCCGTAATTGTTCGTTACCTCTATCCCAGTAGCAACTGGCGTAATTGGGTTTATGTCAGGGAAACATACGATCTAATTTAAACAAACCCTCTTAGCGTGTTTGTTAGTTAGGATTGAGCCTTTCTAATTTTTAATGCAATCTAGAAATTAAATCCTACGATCGTACCTAGGGTTGTTTTTGGGTTAGGGAAATAGTTAACGGTCGTACCTTGACTATCGATAAATTAAGGAAGGGTTGGTTGTTTATCGCGTGTATGACAACTATAACCAATCTATTAATAAATGTGGAATTATCTGTGAATCGATGATCAGTGCATGAACCATTTCTGAAGTGTACCCTTGGCTAGAGTTTTCCCTTAATTATTTCTCTTAATCAATTATTTTCTGCAGTTAATTTATTTAGTTAGCATTTAATCCAAAACCCCCCATACTTTGGACTCTAGAAGAAACGAATTATCCCCAGTCTCTGTGGATTCGACCCTACTCACCGCTATATACAAAATTTGTATTTTTCTCGAGTAGCTATTTATTATTGTACAGGTTCGGCACCTGTCACTAAGCTTTTATAGTGCTTGTTCTCTGCGCTTTTCTTTCCATCTAATACCTAGCTATTCTAAAGCTTGGCTCCTGTGCGGCGGTGGCCCATGCAATCCCAAGAAGACTTCAGCCCTTTGGTTCTTTTTCCATGTTGTCTTCGACAAAATTACCGAAAAGGGCTCGCATCTATTTGTTCCAAAAATGCCCTTGGGATAAGCTCTATTATTTGGACTCTTTTTCAGTCAAATTGACACTTGTTATCATATTTTCGTTCTACTCCCTGAAATAAATGCAAATACTAAAAATGAGTAGAATTTAATAATTAATCCACATTGGGTCAGGTAATAGGGGAAATTAATAATAAAATAAATGATAAAATCGCAACCTATCATGGTTTGTTTAGTCTTACTTTTTTGTTTCCTACTTGAGGATTCAGCAAGACCTTTCTTATTTTTTTTGGTAATATATTGGGACAATGTTATTACCAAAACCAGCATTGTCATGTTCTTGATATTCACTGCTTTCTGATTTAGTTTGATGAATGCCTTTATCCAACCAATCCAGATTATCTTCAGGTACTGTGGGTTGTTCATTTTCTCTTGTCGAATCATCCAATATATCATCTTGGTGAAAAATATGATTCAAGTCAATTGGGTTGTAGAAATCATCAGTATCTCTTTGATGCATCAAAATTTTCACCTTTAATCGCATATTGTAATGCACAAAAACTAATTTATGCAATTTTTTAAATGCCAAATGGTTACATAGTTTTATATGAATTAATGACCATGTACTCCAATTTCGCTCGCAACTAGAGGATGTGCAGGTTTGACTCAATATTTTCACTGTAATATTCCTTAAATTTGGCGCATCTTCACAGTTAAGCCACAATTCAGCTAAACAAACAAAGTAATAATAATAATAATAATTTATTATTATTATTTTAAAATTATAAAAATATTAACTTCATTAATATGATTTAGATGTTTATATAAGTATGAATTAAGTTGAAACCTGGTAAACATTTTGGTAAGGCTCTTGCTGCAATAGCACTTCCAAATCCTCCTTTTGGTAATGCTCTTGCTGCAATAGCAGTTCCTATTGCTATCCTAGTCGTGTAAATTTTCAGGTCGGTAAGCTTATCAAGAAATGGAAGAGGACGTGGTGGTTCCCTATGAGAAAGTACCTTGAGGAAATGATGGAATAAAGCTAGAATTAGTCAAGATATACACCATGAGAAAAATGCTAAATTATATGTTGTAGCAAGATCATGTACGTCAAGAAAAAAGGAAACAAATGGGGATTCTTTGAGGCTAGAAAAATTGAAATTTGCAGACTCATTCGTACTACATTTGGATTCTTTGAGGCTGGTTCTACAGATCTCAATTTTCTAGTTATTTCATCCATCGCTCACAAATTCAAAAATGGGGGTATGACTTCTGGAAACTGGAAAGCCAGGGTGTTTCGATGTAAGAAGCTTCACATTCCAACTTTTACAGCTAGACAATAAAAATACTTTAAGGAATGGGAAGTTAAAAAAGTGGTGGTTAGATTGCAAAGAGTAAACATCCTGAAATTCAATGTTAGGGGAATCTAAGGTTTGAAGGTTCAAGGAATATGTATTAGTTGGAATTTTGACCTTGCGGAGTCTGAGTTCCATTTCTGTTAAAAGTATCACAAGTGAAAATCAAATGAGGAAATACCGAATAGTCCCATACAAAACACGAAGCCCTTGGACATTAACACTTAAAGCAGCAGTGATCCATGTTTTAACACGAGATAGATCATACTTGTCTGAGAACAAAACATAAAACTCTTTGACAGTTGAATTCTTACAAATAGAAAGCACTCTATCCAGAAAGTTTATAAAATTAGCCTTCTAGGCTGCTTCAGCTCCAGTTTCTTCAGTAGGGACAAGTATCGATCTCTTTTTTGTCATTAAATGTTATATTATAAATGGTAGTCCTTTTTTCTCCCATTAATGTGATAAATAAAACACTGGTTTTAACTGACGGGATAGGATGTGACTCAAGACACTTACAAAAGCATGTTGATTCTATCTTCAGCATCCAAATTATTACAGTACATTTATTACTTTGAGTTCTCTTTCATCCAAATTTCTAACTTGGAGCACAAATTGAAACATGAACTCTGTCTTGTAAGTTGCTTGGTATATAGATGAAAGGTATGCTTTGTAATATTATAGTTACTACCTTGGACACTGTGCTAGGAATCCATTTTGATAACAATTCAATGCATTTTCCATCAAGCCTATTCCAATTTCATAGGAACAGCTTCTATCATCTTCCTCAATTCTTATTCCTACACTAATAGCTACTATTAGGTTAACTAGAATTGGCTAGAAAGTGAACCACAACCAATCCACTTTTGATAGCAAATCAAAGATAAATTACATGTGTATCACCAAAACAGGACAAAATTCTAAACAAATAGCTGATATAAAATGTATTGCTGTTCTATCCTGAATTATCAAGGGCATAAAAATCTGCAATTGTTAATTATAATCAAAGTATACTCATTGAAGAATGAAGTGAACAGTCAGAATGCATAGGAGCGTCCAAACTAGTTTCCCTTGTAATAGACCCATTTCTTAATAGCAAGTTAGCAACACAATCATGTTGCATAGTCATGAGGTATGGGTGGGGGTGCTTATCGGCCAATAATTGAGAATTCGATAAAAAAAAATTGGTTTAATGGAGTGAACAACTGTTCCAAGGAAATAACAAGGAAAAAGCAGAAGAGAGACATGAGTAAGTCAAAAAGATATATTGTTCAAAACCAAAGAGGATGTAGCATTGTATTACTGTAGCATTTCATTTTCCTTCTCCCTCTCCTTCCTCTCTTTCTCCTCCCCTCTTTCCATCCCTCTTCCTCCAAGATAAAGAGGGAGGGGGAAGAGGAGAGGAGGGGGAAGAGGGGAGGAGGAAGAGAGGAAGAGGGAAGGGGAAGAGGGGAGGAGGAAGAGGGAAGGGGAGGGAGAAAGAAAATGGAGGAAGAGAAGAAGGAAGAGGGAGAGGGAGGAGAAAGGAAGAAGGGTAGAATGGTGGCGGTTGTGGGCACGTGGTAGTGTTAATTTTTAAAAGATACATTACAAAAATTTTAATTTTAAAAGGACACCAAAATATATTCCAAAAACCCTCAAAAAACACCATAGAAACATCTACAGTAACAGTTTTTTACATACACTACTATAGTAAAATATTTTCAAAATATTTCCAAAAAACAGCTAATCCAAACGGAGCCAATAAGTTTTAACAAAAAATTATGTAAATTAATGAAGGCAATTTATAATGACAATAATAGATAAAAAATGCAAATTTGAAGACCGCCATAGTTGGAGCTATAACATCACTTGACCCCAGACTCATTCATATAGAGATCACGCGAAATTCACTCTAATGCCATTTGTAATGCCTACACCCAATAGGCTAGCCCAATAATAGTTTTGAGCTGAAACTATGAATTTAAAATGGTTAACCCAATGTTCTAAATAAATCAACATACCGATTGAACATTATGTTCCTTTCCTTTCGTCTTCTATTTGTCGACGTGGGATATTTCACAAGGTGATGGCCAATGTTTTGGCAAAACAAGTTCATTATGAAGCATTAATATCCGCTAAATTTGTCCCTTGTATTGATGCCTAAAACATTTAGCTCCGAAACTGCACAATTTGGCTAGATTGATTCTTTTGTTCAATGTATAAAACGAAAAAGTAAATGAAATTTCATTAAACTCAATAGGAATCACAGAAATTTGAACCACTAGATGATAAACTTTGGCAAGCATTTTATTTGCATGTTTTTAGCGTAATTTATTACCAGTTTTTGGTGTGTTTTTAAGGGTTAAAGATGAAATTTAGCTCCTTTACCAATTATTTCTATAAGTCACATTTGACAACCAAAACTTGCATTTGAATGGTTTAACATACAAATTATGTTACATTTGGTAGGTTTTGGTGATTGATGATTGATTTGGAACAAGTAGAATACAAATAACATGTTGGAAATGATTTGATGACAATTAGAAAATCACAAAAGTGAGCAACTCAAGTTTCCTGAATATAAAATGTGGACAAAATTGGGTGGCTACTCATGTTTTCACACACGTTTTGAGATGAACCCAAAAAAGACAGAAAATCAGAAAATGTAGAGGAGGCAAGAACGCCAACTAAAATGCGGACCACACCCACATTTTCCTATCCGCATATTCTTATTGCAGTTGAACAAGTCCTTGCGAAGCCACTTGCAGGCACTTCACACTGCTTTACAACTTCATTTACAGCATAGATTTCAGCTGTCTTTTGCAAGAAGAAATGTTGGAGCCTTGAAGAAGTGATTTTGTGCCTTTCCAAGAAGTAATTTAGTTAGGGTTTTTCTTCTACAAATACCTTGCATTAGGGATTGAAGATATATCCATGGGGACTTAGAAACTCTTAGAGAGACTTTGGAGAGTCTTGAGACAGGTAGTGTAGAAGAAAAGAACTTGTAAACATAGTAGATTGAACCAAAAGTAAAGGAAATTGAGGAGCTTATTTCAACATCTTGAATAAGAATTTCTCATCCTTTGCTGATTAAATTCTTGTGTTCATTTATGTCTTGTTACATGAATATATTGTGTTTAAATAAGCTTAACTTTATGTCTAGCTAAACTATTTTCTGCTAAAATGAAGATGAATTTGTTTGTATTATTGATATGAAGTAGTTTTGGTTGATTTTTGCTAGCTTGTGAATTTGTGAATTCATGAGTCTATGCTTACATCTGTAGTTGATTGGTCACCAACTATGAATCACTTAATCATTTGTTGAGTATTAAAGGTTGCCATATAAGTGTAGTTCAAGATTCATGAAACTTAAAACACATGTTCACGTTATGTAGGAGATGTATTTAGGCAGATCTACTAATAACTACATAGATCTTCATGAGCTAAGATCATATCGGTAAAGGTCTAGTGCGAGTATGTTTGAGTAATCGTGAAAGTATTATTCAAACAAAATTGAAATATATATATATATATATCCTTAACCAGTCATGAGTTAATGGCCTAAATCAATCGGATTATTTCTTAATCTTGAACAACAAGGGATTTGTAGCTCTAAGAAGTCCTCGTACCAAGTTTTTCACTGTCATTTTGATTGTTTTTATTAGTTTAATCGATAGTATTGTTTTTACTTGATTCCTTGGTTGTTTAGATATGAGCCCATTTGGCAAGTAAGTTTTTGGATGTTTGTCTAAAACTTTACTGTAAAAGTTGTAGAAAAAATTTTTAAAATATGTAAATTTTTGGATATTTTGAAATGTATAGTTTAAAAATTTTGAAAATTTTTTTGAGATTACTATAATTAAAGTTATTAAAAAAACTTGTAGTAGACAAACATGGCCAAAAACTTGCTTGTCGAATAAGGCCATAGTAAGTTTAAAGACCCTGGTAGTTACCCATATCCGTATCGAATCGATCCGATTATCATTGTACTCATTTGACGGGTATACTTGTAGTAAAGTAGAGTATTTGGGCTTAAATATATAGGATAATTAGGATTTGTAACTTGAAAACCTAGATCAAAGTCAACTTCACAAATGATAGATAAAGCAAAATAAAATTTTCAACTTAACTAGAGTTCCAATAACTAGACAGTTTACTTTTTACAAAAAGCAAGTTTACAGCTAAGTTTTAACAATTATGCATAAATTATATTACATAACCTATATTGACAACAATCATAAATATTCAAGTTGCAACCTTGTTAAACCTTAGTTACCCCTCCCTTTGAAGCCCTAATATTCTTGTTTATGAGAGGACTTTTACTTCTTTTAAAAAATTCCGGATTTGAACCATGAGAAATGACCATCTTAATAAGACCAGAAAATTTTACACAAACATTTAAAAAGAGTTTCTATATATTGCTATATTCAGCATCTAGTAACGATGAGAGAACATTTGTTAAAAGAAGCTGAGTCTCATCAACCTTTGATAATGAATACTGAATTTGTCCAAACCAGAAAATTTGCTTAAATTAGTGAAGAACTCTTTTTCTTTCTTTGTGTTTTTAGGCAAATATTTTCCTTAATAACCAGTACGTTCGCGTGCGCGCACACACGTGTGTGTGTGTGTTAATCAGAGAAATTCCTTCTTAGGAGTAATTATTTTTACACTTGATTCTCTAATGATATTTTTTTCCTCACTTTATCTCTTAAACTGCTAGTCAATTTTAACATTGTGAAGTGGTAATGTCAAAAGGATATATATATATATATATATTTATATTTATATACATATATGTATATATACACACATATATCCCTAAGAGTTAACTATAATAAATCCCTTTAACATATAGCTTGTTTTGACTTTATCCTCTAACATCATTTTTCTTTGCAATTTTTTTGTTGGTTACTAAAATCATTAGTGAACTCCAATATTTGATGGCACCCAAGACAAATAATTTGTAAAAAATTAATATTCCATACATAACAATGGAAAGATAATATTTTTATTGATACGGTCCTAGTTATATTCCACTCCATAATTACATTTTTTTGGATTGAGGTGAATATCTTACTATTTTTTTTATTAAAAGAGTCAATTTATTGATAAAACGGTAGAGTAAATAGATCTACGGGCCTCGGCTGCAGCAAAGTAACAGCGAGAGAGTCTACGCCCACCCAACCTGCATACGAACACAGGGAGTTCCCCTACTATCCAACAACACAATTGCTCTAACCTTCCGCGGGAGCTCTAGGGGCGACGTGCAGAAGAAGTCATCGTCAAGGTCCATCGCTGCTAACTTATCCGCCGCAGCATTTGCCTCTCTGAATATGTGTATCATTGTGGTATTGAAGCTCTGAAGAAGGGCTCGGATCTGTCGTAGTGAGTTACATAACGGCCATTTCGCCAAGCTCCCTGAATCCAACAAACGGACCAGTCCCGCCGAGTGGCCCCTGCAGCAATGCCAACCCCTTGGCAATCAGCACATCAACCTGCCCGAATTCCTTGTAGAACGCAAAAATCAAGTTACCCTCATGATCCCGTAACAAGCCTCCCCCTGCCACTATTCCCCTTGCCACACGGGCGTCTATATTGAGCTTGACAACATCCTGCGGCGGTGGCTTCCAGAATGTCACCACATGCCTCGCAACCCGCTGTCACCAAGTTGCCAGTAATGCCCAAGGGTCATCGGAATCCCCTTTGAAATGTGCTAAGGAAAGCGCTTGCGCCCTCCCTAGCTGCTCAACTACACTATCCACTACCCAAAGTATCCCCTGCGAGTCCATCCGAGTCCCCTCAAAGCGTGCCTTATTCCGTGCCTGCCATATGCACCATAAAATCAAACAAGCATGACCTTTCGTATGTGATTTGTCGAGATTGAAGATGTGGAAGTGGACCAAGACAAGAACTCTACCGAGATCGACCTTGACCTAGTGTGAAGAACACCGAACTGTCGCCGAAAGGAATGCCACACAAACTCCACCACTGGCCCCCTAAGAAAAAGATGGTTCAAGGACTCCTCCTGCAGAGAGTAGCAGCTGCATTGAGACGCCATCATCACACCCCGCCTTTGGAGATTCACCTCCACCAGAACCAGATTATGCAGCACTCTCCAAACAAGGAAGGAGAACTTGAGCGGGAGAAGACTATTCCATAAGAACTTATCAACCAGAGATATGTTCCTTCTTGGACGCAGGGCCTCCCACCCATCCTTCACTACAAAAAGGCCCGACGCAAACCCCAACCACACCATCTCATTGTCCTGGTCTGGGTATAAAGTAATCCCCTGGACCTAACAAACCAAACCCATAGGTAACCAGGCCTGGAGTAACCCGATATTCCATCCCCCCTCCCTAAAGAACTCCGCCACGAGCATGTGCAGAGGATACACCACACCTACCACCTCAGCCAAGGGCTTCTCTAGCAACCACCTGTCATACCAAAAGTCAACAAATCCTTTTCCCACACACCACCAAATCCTCGACTCCATGAAATCTCGGACCTGCACTAGCTGTCGTTAGATCCCTATGGGCCTACGAACTTGCACCTGAGACCGGTGCTCGCCCTTAATGTACTTCACATGCATAAATTCCGCCCAACAGGTTTTATTTTGTCGTAATTGCCACCACAGCTTGCAAGCAAAAACCGCACTCATGTCCCCAAATGACCGTACCCCCAAGCCCCCCTCTGGCGTTGGGAAACAAATCTTGTTCCATGAGGTCCAATGAATGCCTTTCGAGCCATCCATTTTATCCCACAAGAAGGTGTTGCACAATCTACCCAACCTTTGGAAAATCGCTTTTGGCAGTTGAAGAACCTGTAGCATGTACATTGGGATAGCTGAGAGTACATGTCGTAGGAGAATCAATTTACCTCCTGCCAAGAGCAGTCGGGAGCTCCAATGTGACAAATGACTTTGCATTTTTTCCATAATGGAATCAAAGAGAGTGCACGTCATCCTGCCCCTGGAGATAAGGGCTCCCAAATATACGAATGGGAGCATTTGCTACTGAAACCCTAATTTCTCTCGCACCAGAGCAATACTATCCTCTGAGGCTTTGCTAGACAGAATAAACGAGCTCTTACCCCCATTGATCTGCTGCCCAGAAACAGCCTGATAGCAAGTGAAGAAAGCTACCAGTGAATCCAGACAATCCTCGGAGCAGCGAGCCAAGACTAATATATCATCAGCAAAAGTGAGATTTAGGACTCGAGAACCAGCTGAGACAAAATAACGACTCTGCTTTTGACCAAAAAGATGTTGTAGCCCTCTCCCCAAGTGCTCCGACACCAATAGGAACAGTGCCAGAGAAAGAGGGTCCCCCTGGCGGACACCCCAAATAGCCCTAAAACACTCACTTGGTGACCCGTTGATTAATACTGAGAATTAATTGTTTGAAACAGTTTGGGACATTAGGTCGACTGTCCGCTCCTGGAAGCCAAACTGGCGAAGCATAAATATGAGGAAGCTCCACTTCACCCTATCGTACGCCTTCTCCATGTCGAGTTTCAACATCAAGTTGGGGTGCCGCAGCTTCCTATCCATGTCGAGAGCGAGCTCTTGAGACGACAAAATATTCTCTGTAATATCCCGCCCTGGTATGAAGCCTGTCTGCCATAGAGAAATTAACATGGGAAGCAAAGCCCTAAGGCGATTTGCCAAAATTTTGGAAATCACCTTCGCGTTCACGTTGCAAAGACTGATCGGCCAAAGTCCTTCCATTGAGCTGCCCCTTGGAGCTTTGGAATCAACACAATGGCTGTACTCGAGAAACCCCGTAGCTGCTGAGCCCCCTGAAAGAACTCTTGCACCGCATCTAGCAAATCCTCACCTATGATCTGCCAACACGTCTGATAAAAACCTACCCCAAAGCCGTCAGGCCCAGGGGCGCTCTCAGGAGATAGCGAGAATACCACCGTTTTGACCTCGTTCAGAGTGGGAAGGCTCTGTAACCTATCATTATCTACTTGACTGATACTTGGTAGCGGGAAATCCAACACCGGGGCCGACTTGTCCTGGCGGTCAGACGTGAATAACTTCTTAAAGAACTGAGTGGCTGAACCCTTAATGGCCTCCTCTTCCTCCAGCCAACACCCTAACTCATCTTTTATCCGTCCTATGAAGTTTGCATTCCTTCGTTGCTTGACGACGGAATGGAAGAACTTGGTATTAGCATCACCTTCCCGAATCCATCGAACCGACGATTTCTGCCACCAGAACTCGTACTCCACCGCCAGCGCCCTCGCATAGCGTGCCCGAGCTTCCCCTGGGTGTCCTTTGACTGCCTTATCCCACCTTGTATCAAACTCCTCCTCTCACGTGTGAAGCAGCGCCTCTGCATCCTTGACACTCTGAAAAATATTACCAAAGGTTTGTCGACTCCACTGCCGTAGTGCCATTTTTACGTTGACCAACCTCTGATGGAATCCCACCATACCCCGAGCATCAACCGGGAAGGACCACGCCTGTTGAAACACCTCCAGGAATCCCAGGTGTCATTTCCAGACATTCAGATACCTAAATGACAAAGTTCCGGACCTAGAATATCCGCTCCTAATCAAGAGCGAAGCATGGTCAGAGCGACCATGCATTAAGTGTGAGACGGTAGTAGTAGCAAATAACTCCGACCAGGCTGCGTTCGTTAAAGCTCTGTCCAACCGTTGCCAAAGCACTCTATTCGTCCAAGTGAAGGGTGACCCAACGAAGTTCACCTCTGCCAGCCCGCAATTGAATATCGTATCGTTAAACTCTTCCATGTTGCGGGAGTTTGATGCGGCCCCCCCCAGATCGCTCTTGGGCATTCGTAATGACGTTGAAGTCCCCTGCCACCATCCATGGTCCCTTAGTACGACTATGAACTAACTCCATCGGCTCCCATAACTCCCGCCTACCTACCCGTGTGCATTTAGCATATATTTCCGAAAGAAGGAAAGAATAACCTCCCCGGCTTATATCGATGTTCACCAACTGATCTCCCAATTCATGAAGTTGAGCTACCAGCTCATCCTTCCACAAGACCCACATTTTACCCTTCAAAACCGAAAACACCTTTGAAAAATGCTGCATACGACAAATTAAGGGCAATTGAATAGCATCAGTCATAGGCTCAATCAATACTAGTAACCCAACATGATTATCAACACATAATTTACGTAGATACTGCTGTGAATCCTTATGGGAGACACCCCGTATATTCCATATCAGCATATTAATGCGACTTATCATGAGAAAGGATAGAAGACTTAGCTTGAGAGAAGAACAGTTGCAACTTCTTGTTGTAATTCATGGGCCACCCCATTTTCCTGCTTAAGCTGTTCAGTAAAGTAGCGTCTCGTGCGTCAATCACAGCACCCCGTGGCACGTGCACATAATAATGAAAAATAAAAATTGTTATTGAAAAATTAAAGTGTGAAATATTTTAAAAGTCTAAAAATGGTCAAGATATTGTCAATTTCTCTTTGGGAGTATGCATATGACTATGCTTTTCTTTTAATAGCTAAATATTTCTTTATATCGAAGTATACATTTTTTGTTGGTAATACTAAAAAAAGAGAGAAATATAGTTGATTTGGGTTTCAAAGTTTATCAGGTTGTTCTTTTAATATACCATATTTAGATGATATTAAAATTTATTTTGATTGCTATGTTTTTCAAAAAAATTCTGTTGCATTATAACGCTTTTCCCAATCAATTTTTTATTTTTTCAACTATCTTTTTGTTTCACAAATATCAAATAGCAAAAAGTGCTATTATTCTAAAAGATTTTCCAAGTAATCTTCAATTCAAGCAAACCCAATCTATCGACCTTTAACAATATTTTCATAGTTTAATTTTGCACTAATAATTTTTTTTCACTTGTCACGTGAAATGAGCAGGATATTTTCCTCTATCTAAAAAAACCTGTAATTATAGAGATAAAATTCACCAAAACCTACATCCATGAATACATATTAAATTTTATTATTATGTTCGGGATATTAATAGTTTTATACATTAATGGTATGAAAAAAATTTGAAGTTGACTAATGATTTTAGCGACAAATAGACAAATTAAGAAAAAAATGATATTAGAGGTAAAGTGCAAAATGCATTCTATCGTAAATGAATATATTGTAATTAACCCTTAGGGATATCAATGTCTTTGGACATTTCCATTATACAATGTTAGCATTGATTAATGGTTTATAGGCTAAAGTCAAAAACCAAAAATAATGTTAGGGGACAAAGTACAAAATTGGTTAAATCTTAGGGGGAGATTTTGTAATTAATCCTATATGTATAGGCACATACACATACACACACAACACTACTCTTACACTAAATAAAAACCCTTTGAATGAAAACATGACTTTCATCTAAAACCTGAAAATTAGCAAATATAAAAACGCATTAGCATTCATCGATATCTTTTAAAAAGTTTTTCATCCGTAACTAACAATAATTGTCTAAAAATTCTTTAACATAGTTCCACGTACCATTAATTGATTCTAGTAAACCTTTCAGTAAACAGTTATTAAAAATCATTGAGTTTAAAAGCCTCTTTCAATTTCAAAATATTCAACTTGTGCATATCAGAAAATATCAAGATTTGACAATGGTTAAAAGAATTAATTGTCCCGGCCGATTCACTGTTTTCACAAGATATTTATACAGTTGGAATTTGGAAAGATCAATGATGTCTTTAGCTTTCGTGAAGGAGTCATCTCCGAAATCTTAATTTTAGAACATTCAAACATGACTGCAAGGTTACCTGAAAGACTAAAACTTCCAGAATGGACTAGATTTACATAATCGGATGCTCGTGAGTTTGAAAAATCATACAAGAATGGGCTTTCCACTACTATATACATCAAGAGGCTAAAACTTTGATGAGAAACTGTTCCAAGATTTTGAATTGAAACGGTCAACCTTGAAAAAATTTCTACCTTCAATATAAATTGAACCAGAAGAATTACTTTATAAGTAGTAAAAGCCCTTTGGGAAAGCATATGGCACCTTAATCCAAGCTATATACACCAAATTATGACGGATTCAATGCAACTATGCTATGCAAGATTATGAGTTTTACTTATTTCCAAGTCATGGTTCTGCTGTTGTAGAATACAAAAACCAGGAAACTTCATCATAAAGGGCTCTGTATCATATAACTTCTAGGTTTAATAGGTTCTCCAATTTTCTAGAGTATTCATGGGTTAGGATCACGATCTTGATGTAAGACTTACCTCATTTAGAGGCAAATTATGACCCACGTGATTGATTGATATTCTAATTAATTGATTGACAATTAATTGGTATCTCCCATTAGGCAATGATTGGTGATTGGTATCCTAATTAATTGATTGACATCTTGTCAATAATTAATTAGTATATTCCATTTGTTAGTGATTGATTGATATCTATTATTAATTGATATCTCATTCAATCAGTTAATCAATCAAATCAATCAATTAGTCAGAAAATATTAATTTCAGTTATGGATTTTGGCAAGAGTTCCTTGATGGAAGGAAACCCTAGGGATTTTTGTATTTGCCAGTAAGGGTTCCTAGCCTAGCCTAAAAATAGCCTGTGGTATTTCATCAATTGTACACCTCTTGGTTAGGCATAGGCTAGAAGATCCCTACTCTAAATTCTCCTTCTACTTTTCTCTTCTTCTACACATCTACATAGTCTCTTTGTCTACACAGACAAGAACAAAGTAAGAAGACAAGGAGTTGCAAAGATCAATCTCTGTTCAACAACAATGGCTGGAGGTAAGTCATTTAAATTTCCGCTGCCTAGTACAAGTTATTTGTACTTATTTGATTTTACATATGGTATCAGAGCCACCCTCTAGCCATGTTGTTTAACATATAACTTCATGGTTTGTTGGCAATCTGAGAAAAGTTATATAGATTCATTTAATATTGAATGAATCAAATTCAATTTGTCATGGGATCTATGTATCCATTATCTCAATTATTGAGAATTAATGGCTAATTCCATGTATATGTATCATCCTTGTGATGATTTATTTATCATGCAAATATGTGTCATACATATATCGTTAGTGTGATATTTAATTTTCATTTGGTTATGCTTGTATATAACAACATAACTAATTTTATCTTGCATGAATTATGATTAGTATACTTATGCCTTTTGACTTTGCATCATGTATGCTAAATGAAGGTTGAACTTTGCTTTTGAGGCACTTTATGAGTTCTATTTAAATAACTCCATGCCTCTTGAAATTATTGGTTAATAATTGGCATAGCAAGTTGCTTGTTTCGCCTAATTATTTAAACTATAATTTGTGACATTTATCAACCTTTCATTTTGTCACCTTTATAGATGTTATCATAAAGATTTTGCATCTTGTATTTAAGAGTAGCCACAGCATCTTATATGCTTGATGTTTAGAATTTTAATCACATAAATGTCTAGTGATTACTTGAATAACATCTAATTAAGTAAACAATTAATTTATTAAAATTATCACTTGGCCCACAAGAAAGTGATAGTTTTAATAAGATTAGTTGAAATAAGATGGTAAATTTAACATTGTGCTAAGAGATTTTCCTAGACCCACAGGTATGGAAATTTCTATTTTTGTTAATAGTTTTAATTTACCAATCTTATTATAAAGAAAGTAAATTCAATGCGTGTTTGGCAACCTCTACCCACAGGAAGGTTTGAATTTATTATTTGAATTAACATTGGTTAATTCAATCTTTATGTCTTAAATTTCATAGCAATAATGTATGTTTATTCTTGGATATTGCAGTTTTTTCTACCACTACTCTTTTTAATGATTCATCTCGTATTCCAATGCTATTCGGTGAAAACTACACCGAATGGAAGGACAAGATTCTTCTAACTTTGGGGTGCATGGATCTTGATTTGGCCTTTCGTGAGAATGAACTACCCATTTTCACGGATTCTAGTTTGCCAAATGAAAAGGCTGCTTATAAGCGGTGGGAGCGATCTAATTGCCTAAGTTTGATGCTCATTAAGTCGCATATCAGTCAAAGCATTAGGGGTTCAATTCCTGATTGTGACAGAGTCAAAGCTTACATGAAAGCAATTGATGAACAATTTGTAAGCTCTGACAAGGCTTTGGCTAGCACCCTTATGAAGAAACTTGCAAGCATGACACTTGACAAAAGTAGGAGTGTGCGCGAGCACATTATGGAAATGAGGGATATTGCGGCTAAATTAAAGTCCCTTAAAGTTGAGATTTCTGAATCATTTCTTGTACATTTCATTCTCAACTCTCTTCCATCGGAATATACTCCGTTTAAGATCTCTTATAACACACATAAAGAAGAATGGTCAATTAATGAACTATTGACCATGTGTGTTCAAGAGGAGGAGAGATTGAAACATGAGACACCAGAAAGTGTTCATCTAGTGACTCACGGTGAAGGAAACACAAAGAAAGGAAAAGGCAAGAGTGTTCTTATGAAAAAAAAAATGGCAATAAAGACACATGCCGTTTTGTAAAACGAAAGGGCACTGGAAGAAAGATTTCCTCAAGTACAAGAAATGGCTCGAAAAGAAAGGTAATCTCACATTTGTGTTATGAATCTAACTTTACTGAAGTTTCTGATAATGCTTGGTGGATTGATTGTGGTTCTACAATTCACATTTCCAAACCATGCAGGGCTTTCTGAACCTAAGGAAGCCATTGGGAAGTGAACAAAGCATCTATTCTGGAAATCGGATGCGTTTATCTGTTGAAGGCGTGAGGACCTATAGACTCATTTTAAAGACCGGTTTTCAATTAGATCTTGAAAATACTTTTTATGTTCCATCCTTTTCTAGAAATTTGATTTCTCTTTCTAGACTATCTATTATTGGATATGATTCCAATTCTCATTTTTCAACTATGAATCTTTTAGAAAATAATAAAATTATTGGTTTTGCCAATTTGGATGGGATGTTATTTAAACTTGAGTTAGACCCCACATATGAATATAGCCTTTTAACTGTGCATGGTACTGGTACTAAACGCAGTATTATCAATGAGAACTCTCTAAAACTTTGGCATAGGAGATTGGGACATATCTCCATTGATAGAATCAAAAGGTTGGTGAATGATGGAGTCTTACAGACTTTAGATTTCACTGACTTTGGTACTTGTGTAGGCTGCATAAAGGGTAAGCAGACTAACAAGACCTCAAAAGGTGCCAAAAGAAGTTTTCAATTACTTGAGATTATACACATAGATATCTGTGGACCTTTTCCTACCCCTTGCTTGAATGGTCAGAGATATTTTATCTCATTTATAGATGATTATTCAAGATTTATGTATCTCTATCTCTTGTTTGATAAATCAGAAGCACTTGATGCTTTTAAAATTTTCAAATTAGAGGTAGAGAAACAAAAGGAAAAGAAAATCAAAATTATGAGATCAGATAGGGGTGGCGAATATTATGGAAGGCACACAGATAAAGGACAGGCATATGGTCCATTTGCCAAGTTTCTCCAAGAAGAAGGTATTGTTGCTCAATATACAATGCCTGGCACACCACAACAAAATGGTGTAGCCGAAATGAGAAATAGAACTCTCATGGACATGGTTAGAAGCATGATTAGCCGTACCAGTTTACCTTTATCCTTATGGAGTGAAACTTTAAAAACAGCTGTGTATATTTTGAATAGGGTACCATCCAAGGCTGTCCCCAAGACGCCTTTTGAGATTTGGGATGGATGGAAACCTAGTTTAAAACATTTACACATATGGGGTTGTCGAGTTGAAGTGAGGGTATATAACCCACACATTAAGAAATTGGATGAACGTACAGTTAGTGGCTTCTTCATAGGCTATGCTGTTAACTCCAAAGGGTTTAGATTTTACTGTCTTTCACACACTCCAAATATTGTTGAAGCTAGAAATGCTAAATTTCTTGAGGAGCATGAAATCAGTGGGAGTGGTTCTCAAAAAGTGGAATTTGAAGAAGTAAAGGATGCACCTGTGCCACCTTTACATGATCTAGTTGTTATTCAAAATATTGAAGAGCAACCAATTGAGCAATCTCCACTTGAGCTACCACAACAAGAACAATCAACAATAGTTGATCCCACTAATCAAACTCCCCATGAAACAGTGGGAGTTAGAAGATCTACAAGAATTAGAAGGCCAGCAATTTCTAGTGATTATGAAGTATATCTCCAAGAGTCTGACCATGATGTTGGACTTAAGGATGACCCTAATTCATTTTCACAAGTCATGAATGGAGAAAACTCCACATCTTGGTATAATGCCATGAAAGAAGAAATGGAATCAATGGCTAAAAATAAAGTCTGGGATCTCGTTGAATTACCCAAAAAGATCTCTATTGTGGGTTGCAAATGAGTTTTCAAAACCAAAAGAGATTCAATGGGTAATATCTAACGATATAAAGCTAGACTTGTAGCCAAAAGTTTTACTCAGAAGGAAGGCATTGACTACCATGAAACCTTCTCTCCTGTTTCAAAGAATGATTTATTACGTGTTATCATGGCAATAGTAGCCCACTTTGATTTGGAGCTACATCAAATGGATGTGAAAACGGCATTCCTTAATGGGGATCTTGAAGAAGAGGTATACATGTGTCAACTTGAGGGTTTTGTCAATAATGATAACAACCAACTTGTTTGTAAGTTAAAGAAATCTATATATGGGCTAAAACAGTCTTCCCGTCAATGGTATATTAAGTTTCACAACGTTATCTCTTCATTTGGTTTTGTAGACAATATCGTTGACCAATGCATATACCTTAAGATAAATGGGAGTAAATATATCTTTTTAGTCCTATATGTAGATGATATTCTTCTTGCAAGTAATGATATGGGTTTGCTGCATGAAACTAAAATGTTTCTTACACAAAACTTTGAAATGAAGGATATGGGTGAAGCCTCTTATGTCATTGGCATAGAGATTCATAGAGATAGAATAAGAAAGGTTCTTGGTCTGTCTCAAAAGGCCTACATTGAAAAAGTTTTGGAAAGATTTGGAATGAAGCACTGCTCTTCCATTGCGGCTCCCATTGTCAAAGGAGAAAAATTTAGTTTGGATCAATGTCCTAAGGATGAGTTGGAACGAAAAGAGATGGATAGCATTCCGTATGCTTCACTTGTTGGAAGCCTTATGTATGCTCAGGTCTGTACCAGACCTGATATTGCTTTCATAGTTGGAATGCTAGGTAGGTATCAAAGTAATCCTGGAAAGGATCACTGGAAAGCTGCCAAAAGAGTTCTGAGATATCTGCAAGGGACCAAGGACTACAGACTTACATACAAACAGTCTGATTATTTAGAGGTAGTTGGATATTCTGATTCGGATTTTGCTGGATCTGTGGACTCAAGCAAATCTACTTCGGGGTACATTTTCCTTCTTGCTGGAGGAGCAGCATCTTGGAGAAGTATAAAACAAACAATTGTTGCATCATCCACAATGGAAGCAGAATTCATTGCTTGCTATGAGACTACATCACAGGCTTTATGGTTGAAGAACTTCATATCTGGCCTAAAAGTGATAGATTCAATAAGTAGGCTACTGAAGATCTTTTGTGACAACTCTGCTGCTGTGTTCTTTGCTAAGAACAACAAGAGTGGAAGTCGAAGTAAGCATATCGACATCAAGTTCTTAATGGTCAGAGATCATGTTAAAAAACAAGAAGTAATCATTGAGCACATTAATACTGAATTAATAATTGCTGATCCTATGACTAAAGGACTGTCGGCAAAAGTCTTTCAGGATCATGCAACTCATATGGGACTCAGTAGCTCGTGCTAGATTATTTCTATTTTCTTGACTATTTGTGTCTAGACATTTGTTATTAATGTTTGCACGCATTAAAATTGATACATGTATAAAGAAGTGATCTTTTGATCCATAAAGTTGGACCCTGAGTAACTTATATGAAGTTATTCATAAAGTTCTTTTAAAGCACTTAATTAGGAAGTATAATATATTGTAATACATGGAAGGAAGTGTTCGCAATAAGAACATAACCGCCATGATTCGAATATTATCATTTCCTAATTAAGCAACTGCTCATAACTGTCGAGCCTATTGAGTGACAATAAAGACTTATGGCCACTTAAGCATCTAGTCACTCAAGGTTATCTGACTATGGCATGTGGGTCAAGTGGGAGAATGTAAGACTTACCTCCTTTAGAGGCAAATTATGACCCACATGATTGATTGATATTCTAATTAATTGATTGACAATTAATTGGTATCTCCCATTAGGCAATGATTGGTGATTGGTATCCTAATTAATTGATTGACATCTTGTCAATAATTAATTAGTATATTCCATTTGTTAGTGATTGATTGATATCTATTATTAATTGATAACTTATTCAATCAGTTAATCAATCAAATCAATCAATTAGTCAGAAAATATTAATTTCAGTTATGGATTTTGGCAAGAGTTCCTTGATGGAAGGAAATCCTAGGGATTTTTGTATTTGCTAGTAAGGGTCCCTAGCCTAGCCTATAAATAGCCTGTGGTATTCCATCAATTATACACTTTTTGGTTAGGCATAGGCTAGAAGATCCCTACTCTAAATTCTCCTTCTACTTTTCTCTTCTTCTACACATCTACATAGTCTCTTTGTCTACACAGACAAGAACAAAGTAAGAAGACAAGAAGTTGCAAAGATCAATCTCTGTTCAACAACAATGGCTGGAGGTAAATCATTTAAATTTCCGCTGCCTAGTACAAGTTATTTGTACTTATTTGATTTTACACTTGAAACTGCTAAAACATGAATATGTCAAACCTTCAGCCATGAATTCTTCTTGTTTTTCATCATTGAATTTTCAGGATCATATGGTTTAGAACATGATCATAAGGTATCATAGGATACTCTGAAAGATTTTAATGTAAAACAATAACAATTTGTAAGTAACATGAAATAGAAGTAGCGATTTTACCCTGCACAAAGAATTCCTTCTCTTTCTTCTACACCCTCCAATCCTCTCTCTGTCATCCACAATTACTAAGGAATATATCAGGGCCTACTAGCTAGTAGTGATAAAGTGTTTTTTAGGATCCTTCAATAGTTAACACTTTTGTACTTATTTAATCTTTATGGAATTAGGTTGGACAGCACTTAAAATTCCTTGCTAAAGTTCCAATGCGGAGCAAGAAAATCCTTGTTCCTTTCATTCGTGAAAAACCCTTTTCCTCTAAGTTCCTTTTTTTTTTTCAAAAATCTGTTCTTCTTTTCCCTTTCTGGGCAATGATAAATGTTAATAATAACTAAAATAATAAAAATTATTCATATTTGATAATTTCAGCATCTATGAAACTAAAACTCTAATAGGTCGTAGAAGAATGTGCATCCTTATAATTACTAAACAGAATAAATATCTAAACTAGATACAAGCATCTTATGAACAACACAAATATGTACTTCAAAATATACATATGTTGTAAAATTGGGTGATTTTGACAACAAAAATGCTGAATTAGATTTAAAATCCTGCACAATAATTTCTTAACACGAACAAAAAACAATATAAACAGAACACCAATCTTGAAAAGTTAATTTTAACATAAATTAGATGCCAACAAGAACATGGAGTATTAAATTGGTAATATAAATTAGACAGGTATTTCTTTCGTTGGAGGGCCCTTTGATTTAATGCTTGTCTCGTGATGTTCCCACTTTAGCCAAAGAAAAAGAAAAGTCTATGAAATGTAAACAAGTTGGACAAAATGGTGAACACACTAATATCTATTGCAAATGGTATTTTCGACAACGAAAATTATTTGGAAGTTTCAATCTAATAACGAAAATGCGACAGACTTTACATGATTTAACTAGGTTAAATGAACCTCCCCCCCCCACCCCCAAAAATAATTTTTCATATTCCCACACAATCCCTTTAGGATTTCAAAATATTCATGTAACCTCCTATGATTTCATATAATATGAAAAATGGACAAGAAGCACCAATAGTTACACTGATTGAACTGTATATAAAAAATGTGTGTGATAAAATCAAAATATCTATTTAAAGTCCCTACAATTTGCATGAATATTCACTTTAGCCCTCAATAATTTTTGCATTTATCCACATTATTCCCGTATGATTTCATATAAGGTGGTCAAAGTGTTGATTGATTTAGTGTGCTTGAATAAGGATAGTACTAGTAACTAATACTATTACAGGATTTATTTTCCTTCAAGTTTTCACTTTATATGAAATCACATGAGATTTATGTGGGTATTTAGAAATATTAGGTCGTTTATGTGACAACTGGTGAATCCACGGGGGGATTATGTATAATCTATCCTTTTAACTGTATATAGAGAACTCTTTCTCAAACCAGTATGAACTCTGAACTACTAGGTAGGGATTCCATCTGGGTCAACTTTGTTCTTCTCAGCATTAGTCAAATTCCCATTATCCTCCACAAATGTCGTTGTTCGATACCCTTAGCATCTGCTGACTATAGAGTCTTGGTTACGGACCATTCAGCCGATGGCAGGAGTAAATTCTTAAGTTGTGATCAAAAAATAAAGTTATTCTACAAGAGGGGTAATTTTTGAAGTTAATTCCAAAAGTGTGATCTTCGCATTTGTGAAATGCGAGTTCAAATACTTCACATTTCACAAATGCGAGGTCAGTCTTTTACGAAAAAAAGAAAAACAAGCTCGCATTCGCGGAATGCGAGCTACTCAATCTGAGCACAAAGCCAGAGCTCCCAATCGCCATTCAAATCTGTCTCACTCTCTCCATCCAGCTCACTCCTCACTCTCTCCTCTTTTGTTGAGCTTCCATCTTTCTCGTTAGGCGAAATCTTGGTCACAGCTTTGTCATCGGAATCTCGCGGCCTTCTCGTCGGAAGCTCTTCTCTTTTGTAGAGCTGTAGCCGTTCTCATCAGGCGAAATCTGGGCACAGCTTTCTCGTCAGAAGCGTCGGAAGATCTTGGCCATTGTAGAGCTTGGACCCCTCTTCGGAACCCATCTCTGCTAGCCAGCTGCGCCTCTCTCCCCTCCCAATTTGCCACTTTTACAACCACAACAGGACTCCCCAACCAATTTTGTGTCCCATTTGCACTGCACCTTTTCTTTTTACTTGGCAAATGGCTTTCAAATTCGTGGCTGTGCTCTGTTGCTTAGAAACAGCATAAGGGTATGAATTTCTTTTTTTTTCTGATTTTCTTTTATTTTTCTAGGGTTTTTCTTTTCTGAATTGAATTGGCTTTTCTGATTTGGCAATTTATTGGGCGTTGTTGTTGTTTCTGCTTGTTGTATTTGCTTTTCTGATTTGGCAATTTTTCGGTTTGTCTCTTATTCGTGGCCGTTGGTGTAATTTGTTGATGCATTTGGTCTCCTGTTTGAGGACTGTTGCGGTTGCATCCACATACTTTTTCTTTTATTTTGATTAATTTTGCTGGAGGTTAGCAGTTAGCTATTGCTTTCATGTGGAGGCAGCATGGGATTAACGTGGATCAATATTGTATTGCAGAAACATGAAAGAGAAAAAAAGGAAAAGCAGCAATCAATATTGCATTGCAGAAACATGAAACAGAAAAAAAAGGAAAAGCAGCAATCTAAGAACCATAGCTAGTTAATGCCAAGTTCTAAGTAGCTAGCTAGCCTACCAAAAAAATAAAATCTTTAAGAAGCCATGCCGAAGCTGCAAAGAAACTTTGTCCTGGCTTTCTTAGTTTTTAGTCTAAAACACCCTGCCTCAAAGATATTAGTTGTCGCATGTGGTGATTGCAGTATATTTTAGGACTGTTGATATGTGTATATTGCTTAATTGGTTTATAGGTTTGGACTTAGTTAAAGTTTTCCTTAAGCATTTGGTCTGATAGGCTTCATGAAGTTGCCCAGTTTTTTTTACAGAAATGGAGCAGAGGATCTGCCTAGTTGCTGGGCTATCATGCTATTACAATGTCTACACATTTGACTGCTATGTGTTTTATCATAGACTACGGTATCTGAGTAGCTTCTAGTATAATTTCTACTTTTACTGCTACTAGGGCATCTGTACTTGGAAGTACTGGCACCCTTATGCTGTCCATGCTAGCTTTAGGATCCATCACACTTTCTTGCAAACTCTGATATGTATGTATTAAATGGTAAAAAGGATTCTCTTAAACATGTTGAGGGCTGGGGCTGGAATTCAACTGCATGAACCATGGAAATCAATGCATCTGCTCTTGTTGAATGTGAGCGGGTTATGATATTAAAGAACAATGTTCGAGATCATCTCATGCTGGTCTGATAGAGGTATTATTTCATTCTGGAGTAGTTCTACTTGTTTCTCATTTTCATTGACTCAGATGTTGCAATTATTGGTTTTTTTGTGGAGTATGGCTAATTTTGAAAATGGTAGTTCTACTTGTACCATAGTCTTGTGCTACTAATTTTAATTTATTTTTCCAGTTGCAGAGGATGGACACTCGCTTGGCACGTATAGAGGATCATTTAAGCATTACTCCACCTCAGGATGGAGCTGCAGATGAAGATGACGATTGAAGCTGCACCATTAGGTTCACTATATTATTTGTGCATGGATTTGCTTGCATTTTGTTCTTAATCTATGGAATGTTGGATGTTTAATTTGATTTTACTTTTTCTGTTTTTTAATTTACTAAAGACTTGTGCTTTTGCAGTGGTTTGTGATTATTTGCTGACAAGTTGTTGGAAATATTGCTTGGATTAAATGTTGTCTATTTTGGATTTGCTGACTGGGAGTTTAGTCCACTTTTAAGGGGAGATTCTATCAAAATTTTTTCAAAAAAAATTTATATATATATATATATTTAATCATAATAAATTACAATAAATAAATAAATGTTTTTCAAATATCCTAGTGAAATAAATATATGTGGTTTGGGAATTTTTTTCTCATTTAATTTGAAAATGATTATTATGTGATTATAATTTTTATATTTATAGGAAAGTATATCTTTTAATCTATAAGATAAATAATCACATAATAATCATTTCGCAAATGTGAGGACCTCAATCTGAACACAAAGCCAAAGCTTGTTTCCAACCGTATAAAGAACTATACATGTATAGTTATTTCTTTATAAAATTATTTAATAATAAAATTAGGTGTTTCCAACAATATAATTATCAAATCTTTTAATCTATAAGAAATATAACTTTTTTGTTATTTATATACAAAGAATTACTAGTACATAAAATTTTGTGCTGAGACCTCACATTTGCTAACTTCTAACTCGTGTGAGTTTTAAAATAAAAAGGATTTATTTCTCTATGATAAATGTCAATGCAAAAACAAAAATTTGAGGTCTGATGAATTTACAGCCTTAAGTAGTAAAAATTGTAGAGATTTTCATTGCAAATTGTAAATCACTTTATAATTTGCAGTGAAATCATAAAGCAAGGGAAGGCTTGCATTGGAACTGAGCAAAAAGAAAAATCATGGCAAAATCTAGATTCATGTTCTTGAAAATAATTTGAAGATGGTAAATAGTGAATTTTGGCTCCGGTTTCATCACTCGCATGATGAAACACGCACGGCTTCTAACTTATGTCAATTGTTTGAGCAGTCTTTTTATGTAAAATTGCAGCTTGCTCACGCTCACTGGACCAGGGGCTTCTTTCGTCACAATGCTCGCTAAGTGCAAGCTGAGTTACCTGGGCGTGGACCTCGCATTTGTTAATTGTGAGGTATATGACCTCGCATTTGTTAAATGCAAGGTCTGTTTTTCTTTTTCTTTTTTTTTTTTTTTGTGATTTGGATGTTAGGAAAATTCAGGAGACCTCGCATTCAGCAAATGCGAGCTCCTTGACCCTGGACGGAATTTCATACAAAAAATGCCCCATTTGTAGAATTTTTTTAAAAATCATCATAATTTTAGAAATTTCTCTCACGTCCAGGCGAGTTGGTTGTAAGACTTGCCAAGGTCAAGTTTTCCCAGGCCATAAGTTTTCCTGGCTTATACAACTTTCATGATCCCTCAAACAATACTTAATTTGGCTCCTAATCTACCAATCTAGTTTGTAGGTTGTTAGCCTTTTACTCTTTTGATGCCTTCCTTTGAAATGATCTCCAGAAATTTGTTGTTCCACTTCAAATGTTACATGCTTTGTTTGCTTAGCTTCCATACCATTGAATATTGTTGTTCCACTTCCAACCATGGTTCGCCGTCGCGGGTCGCGGTCGCGTCGCGGTCGCGGTTGTTCCACATCCGTCACGGCATATCGATTAAATATCGGGTGATACGCAAGTTAAAGTATATAAAACTTTCAAAAATTCTAAAAAAAATTATTAAAAATAAAAAATAATATAAGCAATACAACTATCAAATTAAATTTGATAAAAAACCTAAGTTAACATAGATACCATGTAAGTCTTTAAAAAAAATGACGTAGTTCTAATTAATAAACAAAAGATGTTGCAAAAAACCCCAGTTCATTTGTTGTTAACTAATCCAATTTAATATTTGTTGGACTATTCTAATCTTGTTCATTTGGTGTTAGGGGGGTTGAAATGTTGAATGAATGGAAACGTGAATGCATTAAAAAAACAGAGGAATGAAGTTTGAGGCATCCCCTTTGACCAAGAAATGTTTGTTCGGGTTAGAAAGAAAGTTGGAAAGGACGTGAGATAGAATCTGGTGGCCTTTGAGCTGTAATTTAGCTGTAATTTTTTCTTTTTCTTTTTTTGTTGTTGGGTGTTTATCTCTCTCTCTCTCTCTCCTCACTCCATTCTATCCCCTCACATTCCCACGTACACAACCCACACTGCCTCCCATAATCCCTAGAAAACGTTTCCATTCCACCGCCTTCCCCACTTTATTTCTCTGTCTGTCTCTTCTCAAGCCTACCACCATTACCAGTTTACCACCACCCACAAAAATCTCCAAAACCCCGAATCCCACAAAATTTTTACATATTCATCTTTCCACCGCCTCCCCCCCTCCCTTTATTTCTCTCTGTCTCTCTCTTCTCAAGCTCCATCACCATTACCAGTTTACCACCACCTACAAAAATCTCCAAAACCCCGAATACCACAAAATTTTTACAGATTCATCTTACTTCCAAATTTGCTCCAATTCTTCTTGTTGTACTCCCAATCTGAAGATTATGATCAATCCCAACGAAATTACGAGTCTTACAATCACAACCCTCAAGAAACCTCAACTAATTATGATGGGTTGCACTAGCAGAAGTGATGGAATGAGGATGGCAACCGGTGGGAGAAAGAAGAAATCATGTGCGTGATTTTGTTGTCTGACTCACGAGTTGACTCGGCCAAACTCGGTAAGTTTTACTGATTTCTTATTGATTTGAGTTGACTCGGTAAATATCGATCGAGTCGATCCGAGTCAACTCGGATTCCGGTGAAATGGCGATGCGGGTGTCGGTATCGTACCGGTGAGTCCCGTTCCGGTTATGACTCGGCCGAGTCAACTCGGACTCGGCCGATTTGGCGAACCATGCTTCCAACGACACTAGCCCCGTTAATTTTCTTGCGCCTTACTGTGGAAACGCTACATACAACCCTAACAGTGCGACCTGCAGCATTTACAGAACCAAATCTAAATTTCGTGCTTGACACCCTATCTTCAAATGCATCTCGGACAGACACCAATGGCTTCTATAAGTTCAGTACTGGCGATGACCCTTCTAACACGGTCTATGGCCTCTTTTTTTGTCGAGGCGATCTCAGCGCTGATGTTTGCAAAGAATGCGTAGCAGATGCCCACATACGACTACTTGATGAATGCCCGAATCAAAAAGCTGCTATTGCCTTGTATGAAGAGTGCTTGGTACGTTTTTCTGACCCGACAATCAACTCCAAGGCTGATTTGGGAGAGAATTTGACTGGGTGCTATCCATTCGATGTCCCTGGACCTGACTGGGACAAATTCAAAATGGTATTGATAAATTTGTTGCATAACGCTGCGGACGAGGCTTCATTCCTTGGGCAAAAAGTTTGCTGTCCAAGAAGGCAATTATTCCACTGATCAAAAGAGATTGTATACCCTTACGCAATTTTGCTAATGGAGCAGGGGTACTTGGACTAGGCAGAGGCGATCTTTCAATTGTTTCCCAGACTGCTTCAAAATTCGCCAAAACTTTCAGCTATTGTCTTCCTAAAACTTCCAGCTCCTTGGGGCATATAGACTTTGGCAATCGTGCAAGATCAGCAACTTCATCTTCTGGATTAAAATTCACGAATCTGAAAGAATCTCCACAAAACATTCCACGAAGTTATAATCGCAGCTCCCTATACTTTCTGGAATTGCTTGGCATCAGTGTGGCGGGAAGCAGATTGGATGTTTCACCTACAATATTTACATCAGTAGGAACTGTGATCGACTCCGGAACAAGTATCACTTACCTACCGCCACTAGCATATACCGCTTTAAGTACGAAGTTGAGGCAATCAATGGCTGATTATCCACAAGCACCAGCTCAGGAGAAGTTTGACACATGCTACGATATGACAGGGAATGGAAGGATTCAGTTACCTGAAATTACACTCCATTTTGGATGTGCGACTGATGTAAGCTTGAATCCATTAGGAATTGTGTTGATAACAAAGAAGAATCCATACATATGTTGCTTAGGATTCGCAGCAAATAAAAAATCTGAAGATCTTACTGTTATTGGTATAATCAGCAGCGAGAACTCGATATTCTCTATGACATAGATGCTGGAAAAATAGGCTTTGGAACAAAACCTTGCGAAGACTGAGAAACAAAATCTTGCTCTCCATAGAATTTTGTACTTTTTCTTTTCTTGAATATTTGTGAACCATCAGCAAGACTGATGGCCTATGTAATTCAACATATATTTTACTTTACAAATTTCAAATTGGAATTCTTTAGTTTCCCATATTACGTAATGATTTCTTAATTTAGGCATTGCATTGGAATTCACTCATATAACTAAAAAAATTGGCTGCTAAGAACTTGTGACCATTTTAAGTTGCTTTTCAAATACTAAAAAACATAGCTAGTATTCAGGAAACTTTAATAAATTGACACTAACTAGGAACCCAAAATGATTAACATGTTAACATTAGGAGAGAGAAACTTTGTCAGACTGGGGTTGATTAACATGTTAGTGACTCATTAATCCCAAAAAATTGAGACTCAAATCTCCTTATCACATCGTGAGATTGATGGCATATCAATATCTCGCCAACTATCCTGAAGTGGAAGCCACGTAATGTAGAGTACCTTACCGGACATCCACCTTTTGAGCCCAGAGATAGAAGGGAACAATATAACAAATCCTGATGACATCTTCAAAGCCAATTTTTAGCTATTTGATATGTAGTAACCAGCTAACCGCTGACATACCTTCCTTTCAATCCATCAAAGTCTCTATCTAGTCAAACGGTTCATATATTCTTTACTCTGGAAATTAGCTATTCAATATGAAATAAAATGAGAAATTTAATCCCAAAGGACAGGGGGACCTGTCAAGCTCTACTACTGGTTACTACCTCAGATGTCTTCAGCAAATCCATTTGATTATGGCATAGTTAATTATAGTGGCCAGCGTATTTTTTCAAACACAGGAATGGGACATTTGCAGTTGGCAAAGATGATTCTTTGGTTGCTCTCAAATTTACAAAGGGGATAGCTAGACAGAGTTGACAGAAATGATCTTTCAGTTGTTTCTCAGACTATTACAAATTTTGGCTAAATCCTTAAATTGACAAGTTGTTGCTCAGGATATGTAGTGGACTGCAAGATCCACAACTTCCTCTTTTGCGTTGAAGTTCAAATATCTGACAAAACATCTTCTGTTGGGATCCAAGCGTAGAATATATGACTACTGATACATCAAGAATACAACAATTTAAAGAAAAACAAATCACAACCATGAAAGATAAATGATACACAAGATTTAACGTTGTTTGACTTCATCATTGAGTCTACGTCCACAGAGAGAAATCCGTTCTTTATTATGAAAAAAAACCCTATATAAGAATATAATTTGAACTCAAATTCAATCTTGTATATCATCTCTCATCTTCAAAAAATCCTCTCTCAACCCATGTATAAGGTTACATGTTGCTTTTGTGTGCCATTTTATAGTATGCTGACCCCAACCTATGTATAAGTTACATTACTTGGCCAACATCCAAGTAATAAGCTTATTCCTAATCTTATACATAATAGGAAATAATTTCTATTCTTATACTCATACAAATAGGAAATTCACTTTGGCTACTACTTCAGGTAACTAAAATAAATAAGAAAACTAGTTATCTCCACGCAAAACAAAAAAATCTGTTTAAAAGAAATTAAACCAATTTCATAACAAATTTTTACCTTGACGAATATTTCTTTTAGTAACAATTTGCTTTTAACTACCAAATAATATTGTACTGAATTGCACATCCGAATCAATACAGTGCTGATACCCGATTGATTCGATTGACAAATGAATATGTGTAATTACCCCGAATCTAACCCCTTTTTAACTCATGAGAAGGTGTCTCAATTCACCATCTCCCTTCGTAGGATTTCTTCTTATCACCACTTGCAATTCAGAATCCTTTTTTGTGAACTCTATCTCTAACCATTGAGTCAACCAAATGGTAAAATCATCATACTTCTCCATCCTTAGGACTGTCTCGCCATATGTGGTTTCCAAAATATCACATGTAGTAAAACTCATAATCATCAGAGTCTTCTAATGTTTGGAAATTAGACTCTTTTATTTCTTTAGAACACATGCCACACCATCCAAAAAACATAATTGGAATCTAAAAACCATTGAGATAAAATATCAACTATTGGAATTATGAGAAAGTCTCCACCAATTCACATCCAAAATCAACATTAGACTTCACATTTTCCTTAACCATCACCTGTCTAGATTCACACCGTCAAATATTTTCATGCTTTCTGACTTTCCATCCTTCACTTTCAATGATTCTTGTCAAGTCCTTGAAACAAAGATACCATATTTAAATTTTTGAATTAGTAATAGCCACCACTATACTTAATTTCAATAGTCAATCGGAATCTAACCACAAACCCTGTTCTGATACTAGTTGTTAAGATCCAAGCACGAAATATACGACTATTAAAACATAAAAAATGCAATAATTTAATGACAAATAAGTCACAAGAATAAAAGATAAATGCATATAAGATTTAACGTAGTTCAACTCCATCATTGAACTTACGTTCATAGAGAAAAATACATTCTTTATTATGAGAAAAAAATCTTATACAAGAATATAATTTGAAATCAAACTCAACTCTTATATATCATTTCTCATCTTCCAATAGCCTTCTCTCAATCCATGACAGTTATAACCAATCTATTAGTGAATATTGGAATTATACTTGAATCGATGATCAGTTGCATGAACCATTTCTGAAGTGTATCATTGGCTAGAGTTCTCCCAATTATTTCTGTCAATTAATTATTTTTCGCATTTAATTTATTTAGTTAGCAATTCACTAGCATTTAATCCTAAAACCTCCCGTTTGTCTTGACTCGAAAGGAAACGAACTTTTCCCCAATCCCTGAGGAGACGACCCTACTTACCACTGTCTACTAGTTAGTAAATTTTGTCAGTTAATTAATTATGGTATATCGGATTAAGAAAACTCTTCAAAAATAGAGTGAATCAAGTAACCCATTGCACATCTAGAGTCCTCACTCCAGTACCTAGAATTGATTATTGACTGTTTTTTGTGGTAGTTAGGTTTTATTATTATTATTGCACAGTTTCTAGATTGCATTAAGCATTAGAAAAGCCCAACCCTAACTAACAAATACGCTACGAGGGTTTGTTTAAGTTAGATCGTATGTTTTCCTGACATAAACCCAATTACGCCAGTTGCTATCGGGACGGAAGTAATCGACCAATTATGGATTCAACTACCCCCAATTAGCAAAATATCCTACGTGACAAATTAAATACTGCGCACTATTCAATCATACACAAAAGTTATAACAATTAAAAGCATAAAACATATAAATACCAATAAATGAAGGAAACTGTTAAAATAATTTAGATCTCACAGTAATTGCCGAACCAAATCGTCAGTTGTCCCCTCGACTAGAATTAGGAAGTTAGTTCTCCATTAATGGTGAACCAGCCGTGCAAAATAATTGAGAAGAGTTTTTTCAATTGTGTCCGCCAAAGGTCGACCGCAAAGGTCAAAATAAAAAGACAGGAATTGTTACTTATCTTTTCCGTCTCTAGCCTCTCAAAAGAGAGCTCATGTCTGCCGAATAATAATCCCTCTTTTTTCTCCTAATTGGTTGGTATCTTGATACCAATCAACATCCTAAAAAGATTCCTATCATAATTTAATTTCCTAAAAACTCTCCCAATCACTTGAGGATGATCCCGCGAAATCAGCAAGGTCCTGATTGCTATCAAATTAGGAAATTGATTCGGATTTAGAGATTGCCAAATATCAATCCCGATTTTTCTATTTTGAGCAGTGAACTTAGGCGCGCCCACGTGCAACTATCAGATATTTTTCACTAGAAAATCTTCATTTAAGCACTTTTCATTCCCGCTCCTGAAATAATCACAAAATACCAAATATAAGTAGAATCCGACAATTAAAATAATATTTGGCTAAAATCAAGGGGAGAATAATTATAAATTTAGCAACAAATTATGACCTATCAATTTCTCCCACACTTAAACCATGCTTGTCCTCAAGCATGAGAACACAAATCAAGTAATCAAATTCAAAGAATGGTATTACTCAAATCTTCTATTGGCAAGATACAATTAAAACATATGTCAAGTATTAGTGGCAATTTTCAAGAAATATCTCTCCAATTAACTTTCAAGATCAAGGACTCTTTCAATTTATGACTAACTAATCTAAGAATATAAAATATTCAACTAACATCCATAAGCAAATGGTTCGATTATTAAGCAAAATTTCAACATTAAAATTCATCGATCAGCGGGCTAACAATTCATTCACATTTTTCACTATTAGCACTTTTTTTTCTAAAATATCCCCACACTTGATTGATTTTTTTTTTCTTCAAGGAGGAATGCTTAGTTTTTAGTCATTTAAGTGTTTTGACTCGACTCCGATATTGGCCAAATGAAGGAGCCCGGTTACTCAACTTTTATCACTAAAGGACCACATACTCATAGTTATTGTCATTTTTTAACGCAAAAATCAACACTTGTGGTGAAAATCCCCGGTTGCGGACCCGAGCGGCGAATAACAATGAGGGATCGGTGGTTGCTTGTTGTTGGTGGTGGTGTTGTTGCTCCATGTCTCTCTTGATGCCCCCTGCAAAGGTTAGTAACAAGCAAAGAAAGTGCAAATATAATCCTCACTTCACTCCCTTAGTGTATCCCTCACGCTTGTGTGTAGTGCTCAATTCACTCTATTAGACTTACCAAGTACCTTTACCTGTTAGTTTAGGTAGTTGAGAAATGTTGCTCGAGTCCAATAATCGTCACCAACTTTTCCCCGCAAGAGTAAACAAGAGTGAAGGACACAATTGGATGATGTATTTGAGATGAGGTGGTCGAAATTTGAAGGTTTTATTGTGGCGGACAGGTTTGGGAAAAGAAAATGCTAAGAAACAAGGCAGCGGAAACAAGGAAAACTAAGACAAAAACTACGGATATAACGGAAGATACCTCCACCAAAGCTCTGAAGCCAACTGATACGTTCCTCGATCAACACGTTCGAGACACGTAGCACGTTTGCCTAAGGATCTAGCGAGGTTGTCCAACGCTTGGTTTGCAGAACCTAGAGTCAAACGGACGACACGATTTGACTTAGGTGGTAGACGACACTCCGATGAAGGTGAATACTCCAGGGGAATAGGTCGGATGAACAATCAAGGACAGGACGCAAAATTGCTCAATAACCCTTGCCAAAGCAAGTTAAAGGCTCGAATTCTCTAGAAAGAAAACGAAAGTACTAAGAATTTTATTCATAAAACTTGTCCCCTTAAACCTTACAAAGCAAGCCTATTTATAGGCTAAAGTAACTAAAACCCTAAAGGCTAGGAAAAGGAAAGAAGTCGGCCCATGCTCTTGGAACAAGATGGGCCGGCCCATGCTTTTACTTAATCATTAACTAATTGCTAACTAATTGATGGGGCCCTAAGGCCTTATTCTCTTGGTGGCCCGCTTGACTCTTCGTGGGCTTGGATCATGGTGTAAATGACTCGATTGTCTCTCTCCAAGCCCCCAATATCTTTGTGGACTCCATGCTGGTCTTGGACAATTCTAACAAGGGTTTGGAGTGATTCTTTGAAGAGTTTGGCTTGTGCACGTGTGACTGGACCCGAACTCAGACTTGGTCATTACGTGGGCTAAGATCCGTGCACACATCAGATTCGACTTCAACAACAAACAATGACCAGAAATTTTTTCTTTTTCTTTTTGAGACAAGTGCAGCGGAAATAAGGAAAACTAAGACAAAATTACGGATATAACGGAAGATACCTCCACCAAAGCTCTGAAGCCAACTTAGTTTGGGAGACTAAGCACAACAACTTGGATAACTCTTGGACACTTCATCATCCACTTTAGAAAACTCTCCTACTTTCTCTCATCTATTCTAGGAAACCCTCCTATATTCTCTCTTCCACCTTAGGAAACCATTCCTACATTCTAGAAAACCTAGGGATTGTTTCTTAGCATTTTCTTTTCCCAAACCTGTCCGCCACAATAAAACCTTCAAATTTCGACCACCTCATCTCAAATACATCATCCAATTGTGTCCTTCACTCTTGTTTACTCTTGCGGGGAAAAGTTGGTGACGATTATTGGACTCGAGCAATATTTCTCAACTACCTAAACTAACAGGTAAAGGTACTTGGTAAGTCTAATAGAGTGAATTGAGCACTACACACGAGCGTGAGGGATACACTAAGGGAGTGAAGTGAGGATTATATTTGCACTTTCTTTGCTTGTTACTAACCTTTGCAGGGGGCATCAAGAGAGACATGGAGCAACAACACCACCACCAACAACAAGCAACCACCGATCCCTCATTGTTATTCGCCGCGACGAAGAATGAGCTCAGGCGAATCAGTGAGCAACAAATGGAGACGTTACACACTCGTTTTGACGAGTTGTCCAGGAGCCTTACACGAGGCTCTCGTTCTAGGTCCCACAACCGGAGTAACCACAGCACCAAAGAAGCAAATGGCGAAGACTACTTCGCTAGTGAGGATAAAAAAGATCTGGGAGGCCTACAAGGGACACGCCCAAGAACGAACTCAAGGGGCTTAAGATTCAAGTCCCCGCATTCAAAGGCAAAAGTGACCCTGAAGCGTATTTGGAGTGGGAAGGCCGTATCGAGATGGTCTTCGACTGTTACGACTACAGCGAGGAACAAAAGGTTAAAGTTGCCACCGTGGAGTTCACTGACTACGCACTAGTCTAGTGGGACCAAGTGAGGACCAATCGAAGGAGAATGGGGGAACCACGTGTCCGAACTTGGCGAGAACTCAAGACACTAATGCGCAAGCGATTTGTTCCTAACTACTACAATCGCGATCTCCACTCTAAACTTCAAACCCTCACGCAAGGCAGCATGAGTGTGGAGGACTACTACAAAGAAATCGAGATGGCCATGATGAGGGCCAACATTCAAGAAGACAATGAAGCCACGATGGCAAGGTTTCTTAGAGGTCTCAATCCTGACCTTCAAGAAGCCTTGGAGCTCCAACATTACTTGGACATGCACGACCTTCTAGAACTCGCTATTAAGGCCAAGCGGGGAAAGAAGCTAAGATGAGGTGCCCGTACTTTCCAATCTTCTAACACCACTTCATGGAGGGGCAACCAACCACGAAGAGCGACCCACGAAGTTGGAAGTGCGACCACACCAACCTCTTCTACCCGAATCCAAGGTAACGCCTCAACCCGTAATGCCTATTCTACACCTAACAAGGTTCCCGATGTGTCCAGGTCTATTTCTAAGGCACCACAGGAGACTCCTAAAACTAGGAGTAGGGACATCAAATGTTTTAAGTGCCAAGGGTTTGGGCATATTCAATCTCAATGTCCAAACCGGGTCATGCTAATCACTCACACTGGCGAGATCGTGTCCGATGACGACAACTGTGAGGAGCTACCCAAATTGACCAAAGACGACTGCCTGGGTGACGACTCTGCTGAGGAAGACTGCTCGCCTACACAAGGGGAAGTAGGGTGTTTGGTGGCACGACGAGTGCTAACTGCTCGAGTTAAGGAGGACGAGCAGCTACAACGGGAGAACCTATTTTACACCCGTTGCAAGATAGGTAACAAGGTATGTAGCCTCATTATCGACGGTGGGAGTTGCACAAACGTGGCAAGCTTACTCATGGTTGAGAGCTTAGGGCTTCCAACCACTAGACATCCACACCCTTATCGCCTCCAATGGTTGAGCGAGGAAGGAAAGGTACGTGTCTTCAAACAGGTACGCATTCCTTTTTCCATTGGAACCTACACCGATGAAGTTGTTTGTGACGTCGTGCCTATGCATGCTACCCATGTTATCTTGGGTCGACCCTGGCAATTTGACAAACACGTCACATTCGATGGAAGGGCCAACAAGTACACGTTCTCGCATGATGGCAAACGCAAGGTCCTCACACCACTCACACCTGCACAAGTGTATGAGGACCAACTTAAACTACAAAGAAAGTGTGAACAAGACCGCCAAAGGAGGAAACAAAAGGCGGTCGACCCTGGTAACGGCTCTACTCTTGCAAGTGAGCCATCGACCAAGGGTTAAGGGAGTACACCTAGTGTTACGCGTGACAAATCACTCACTGCACCTACCACTAGGAAGCAAAACATGATCATTAAGGCTAAGGACGTTAGGAAAGTTGTCAATTCTGATCAGCCTGTACTTCTTATGATTTGCAAACATGTGCTTTTAGATGTTGCTGAACTCGATAAGGCATTGCCTGCGAGTATGGTTGCTCTCTTGCAGGAATTTGAGGATGTTTTCTCCGACGAGGTCCCTAATGGCTTACCACCTATTCGAGGGATCGAGCACCAAATCGACCTCATTCCTGGAGCACCACTACCCAACAAACCTGCCTACCGCATGGGCCCTGAGGAGACCAAGGAGCTGCAAAGGCAAGTTGATGGCCTATTAGGTAAGGTTTGGGTGAAAGAGAGTCTAAGTCCTTGCGCTGTGTCTGTGGTGCTTGTTCCCAAAAAGGATGGTACTTGGCGCATGTGCACTGACTGCCGGGCTGTAAATGCTATCACTGTCAAGTATCGGCATCCCATTCCTAGACTTGATGATATGCTTGATGAACTCGATGGTGCTATTATTTTCACCAAAATCGACTTAAGGAGTGGCTATCATCAAATTAGGATGAAAGAAGGCGATGAGTGGAAGACAGCTTCAAAACCAAACATGATCTTTATGAGTGGTTAGTCATGCCTTTTGGCTTGACTAATGCCCCTAGCACCTTCATGCGACTAATGAACCATGTTTTGAGACATTTTATTGGCAAATTTGTCATTGTTTACTTTGATGACATCCTGATCTATAGTCGTAGTGAGCATGAGCACTTGGAGTATGTACGATTAGTTCTTGAGACACTTCGACAGGCGCGTCTATACACTAACCTCAAGAAGTGCATATTTTGTACTAATGAACTTGTGTTTCTAGGCTATGTGGTGAGTTCGCAGGGCATCAAGGTGGACAAATTCAAGATTGAGGCCATCGAGCAATGGCCAATTCTCACATCCGTTCCTGACGTGCGCAGCTTTCTTGGATTGGCGGGCTTTTACCGGCGCTTTGTCAAAAATTTTAGCACCATTGCCGCCCCATTGACCGCCGTGACAAAGAAGAATGACAAGTTCCACTGGGGAGAATCACAAGAACAAGCATTTCTCGCCCTCAAGGACATACTCACACACGCACCTGTGTTAGCATTACCAAACTTTAACAATACCTTTGAAATTGAATGTGATGCCTCTGGTGTAGGTATTGGAGCAGTCCTTATGCAAGACAAGAGGCCGTATGCCTTCTTTAGCGAGAAGTTGGGAGGAACTGCATTAAACTACCCCACGTACGACAAGGAGTTGTACGCCTTAGTGAGGGCCTTGGAGATCTGGCAACATTATCTTCGCCCTCGAGAGTTCATGATACACACTGATCACGAGTCATTGAAGTACCTCAAAGGGCAACCCAAGTTAAGCAAGAGACATGCCAAATGGGTAAACTTCATTGACACCTTCTCTTATGTAATTAAGTACAAGACCGGTAAGACAAATGTGGTAGCTGATGCCTTGTCACGTAGACATTCCTTGCTTGTCTGTCTTGATGCCAAGTTACTCGGATTCGAAATGGTTAAGGAACTCTACACACATGATCATGACTTTGGTGATATCTATGTTGCTTGTGTTAAGAACCCGCATGGAAAGTACTTTTTGCATGATAGATTTCTATTCCATGTAGATAAACTGTGTGTGCCTAATTTTTCCATTCGTGATCTTTTGATTCGAGAGGCACATAGTGGTGGTCTCATGGGCCACTTTGGCATTGCCAAGACTCTGGCCATATTACAAGAGCACTTTTACTGGCCCCATATGCGTAGGGATGTTGAACGCATGGTTGGTAGGTGTGCTACTTGTCACAAGGCAAAGTCTAAGACAAATCCATATGGCTTGTATACCCCATTACCTATTCCTCACCATTCTTGGGTTGACTTGTCTATGGACTTTGTACTAGATTTGCCTAGATCGCCAAGGGGTAATGACTCCATATTTGTAGTGGTTGATCGATTTTTTAAGATGGCTCATTTTGTCCCCTGTCACAAAACTGACGATGCATCTCATATTGCACATTTATTCTTTAAGGAAATTGTTCGTCAGCATGACATGCCTAGGACTATTGTTAGTGACAGAGATGTAAAGTTCCTGAGTTATTTTTGGAAGACTTTGTGGTCCAAACTGGGCACTAGGCTATTATTCTCCACCACTAGTCATCCACAAAGTGATGGACAAACTGAAGTTATCAACCGCACACTTGACACTTTACTTCGGGCCTTGATAAAAAAGAATCTTAAGTCTTGGGAAGAATGCTTACCTCATGTTGAATTTGCCTATAATCGAACTGTGCATAGTGCAACACAATATTCTCCCTTTGAGATTGTTTATGGCTTCAACCCCCTGACCCCCCTTGATTTGGTGTCCTTACCTTCTTCTGAGCACACCAGCTTAGATGGGAAAAAGAAAGCTGATTTTGTGCGCAGGTTACATGAAGCCGTGCGAGCAAACATTGAGAAGCGTACACAGCAATACATCCAGCAAGTCAACAAACACCGTCGCAAGATGATTTTTGAGTCTGGAGATTGGGTTTGGCTACACTTGAGGAAAGAGCGATTTCCCAAGCAACGTCACAGCAAATTATCCCCAAGAGGTGATGGACCATTTCGGGTGCTCCAGCGAGTCAATGACAACGCATACAAATTGGAGCTACCTGGGGAGTACAATGTTAGCGTGACCTTCAATGTCGCGGACTTGAGCCCATTTCTTGGTGAGGAGGATCCAGATTTGAGGGCAAATCCTTCTCAAGAGGAGGGGACTGATGTGTGCATGAACCAGAGCCCAGTCCGAGTCCCATTGGGCCCTGTCACACGTGCACGGGCCAAGCTCTTCAAAGAATCCCTCCAAACCCTTGTTCGAGTTGTCCAAGATCAACATGGAGCCCATAGAGATATTGAAGGCTTGGAAAGAATCAATCAAGCAACTTACACTTTGATCCAAACCCATGAAGAATCAAGTGGGCCTCTTTGTGAGTCAGCCGAGTAGGACCTTAGTCGTTGTTATTTATTTAGTTGGATTAGTTGCTTAGTAGAAGGCATGGGCCGGCCCATCTTGAAGACAAGCTGGCCGACTCTTCCCTTTAAGGTGTTTTTAGGGTTTTTCTTGTTATCTCTAACCTATAAATAGGCTAGCTTTGTAAGGTTAAAGGAACAAGTTTCATGAATAAAATTCTTAGTACTTTCGTTTTCTTTCTAGAGAATTTGAGCCTTTAACTTGCTTTGGCAAGGGTTATTGAGCAATCTTGCGTCCTGTCCTTGATTGTTCATTCGACCTATTCCCCTGGAGTATTCACCTTCATCGGAGTGTCGTCTACCACCTACGTCAAATCGTGTCGTCCGTTTGACTCTAGGTTCCGCAAACCAAGCATTGGACAACCTCGCTAGATCCTTGGGCAAACGTGCTACGTGTCTCGAACGTGTTGATCGAGGAACGTATCAGTTGGTATCAGTGGTTGATCGAGGAACGTGTTGATCGAGGAGCGGAGGGTGTTGTGGCAAGACTTATTGGCCAATAAGCCCAACTCAAGGTCGTGGTGTGTGTGCGGAGATTTCAATGCCATTGCGGACCCGAGTGAGAAGCGCGGAGGTCGGCCTTTCGCAAGATCTGAGGGGTTGGAGCTACTATCTTTCATGGAGGAGGTCGAAGTGTTTGATGCAGGGTTCTCGGGATCCAATTTCACTTGGTGTAATAATCGGAGAGGGCATGCACGAATCTGGAAGAGACTGGACAGGGTGCTAATCAATGGCGAATTTACCGAGAGTGCTCCGGCTATCTCGGTGGTCCATTTGACCCTTCATCCATCAGATCACGCGTCACTGAAGATCTCGCTGGCGTCGCGAATGAATCACAAGCCTAGGGCATTTCGATTTTTAAATGTTTGGACGTCGAATCCAGGACTATTGGATGTAATTCGCCAGGCTTGGGAAACGGAGGGCTCTGGATCCCCATTAAAGATACTGTGTTCCAAGCTACTGCGTACCAGGCGGGCCATCCAAGATTGGAACAAAGGAGTTTTTGGGAATGTGTTTGAGGCTGTTAAGCGGGCGGAAGCGAATGTGCTCGCAGCAGAAACCCGCACGGAGCAGGATGCTTCGATCGAGGTGCAGGTTGAGTTGAGTAAAGCTCAAGCTGAGCTACGACACGCGTTGTTTAATGAAGAGAAGTTTTGGAGTCAGAAGGCTAGAGCAAAGTGGCTACGATGCGGAGATCAGAATTCAAGATATTTTCATACAATGGTTCAGTAACGGAGGGTGCAGGGTGCGATTCATAGAGTGAAGGATGGGAATGGTGTATGGGTTGAGGATGATGAGGGGATCGCCAATGAGGCTGTGCGGTTCTTCTCGGATTTGTTCTCGGGCTCCGGGGGGTCAGTTGGTGATTGGGAGCATTTAATTCCTATTATGGTGACACAGGAAGACAGGGCAGCTCTTGATGCTGATCCAACTAGGGAGGAGGTAAAACGGGTGGTATTTGAGATGGATGGGGATAGTGCTGCTGGCCCTGATGGCTTTACAGGTCAGTTTTTTACTTTCGCATGGGATGTTATTGCGCAAGATGTTTATAATGCTGTATTGAGTTTCTTTTATGGGGCGGAGCTGCCTCGCTTTGTAACATCCACATCCATTGTTTTAATTCCCAAGGTGTCTAGCCCCCAGGACTTTTCTAAGTATAGGCCGATTAGTTTGTGTAATTTTTTCAACAAGGTACTGTCTAGAATTCTGTCGAACAAGTTGGCAAGTATTCTGCCCAAGATTGTGTCTCCGCAACAGACAGGGTTTGTCAAAGGCAGGAATATAACGGAGAACTATCTCCTTGCTCAGGAGCTTATGTCAGGGATTAGGAAAAAGGCGAGGGGGGGAAATGTGGCGTTAAAACTCGACATGGCAAAGGCGTACGATCGTGTCTCGTGGATATTCATTGTAAGTGTGTTGCGCAAATTTGGATTCGGTGAGAAATTCATTTACATGGTTTGGAGATTAATGTCGAATGTTTGGTTCTCTGTCATCGTTAATGGGGCAGCATATGGTTTTTTCAAATCCAATCGTGGGATCCGTCAGGGAGATCCGCTGTCGCCAGCCTTATTCGTCATTGGCGCGGAGGTGTTATCTCGGGGGCTCAATAACCTTGCTGCACAGTCGGGATTCTTGGGTTTCACGGTACCCAGGGGTTGTCCGCCGGTCACCCACCTAGCTTTTGCGGATGATGTGATTATTTTTGCTAATGGGTCTTCTAGAGCTTTGAAAGATATTATACGGGTTTTGGAAATGTATCAACTGGCCTCTGGTCTGTTGGTGAGTGTTCAGAAGAGTGGATACTTAGTGCACCCGTCAGTGTCGCCTGCCAGGCGGCGGGTAGTTGAGCGGATTACTGGCTTCTCTAGGCAGCATTTTCCGGTCCGGTATCTGGGTTTCCCGTTATACATTGGCAAGTGCAAATCCTTGTACTTTGGGGAGGTGTGTCACGCTATTTCGGCAAGGATTCTCTCTTGGCGGTCTAAGCTTTTGTCGCCTGGAGGCAGGCTAGTGCTAATCAAGCATGTCTTATCGTCGCTTCCGATGCACCTTCTATCTGCTGCGGTTATCCCGGTGGCTACATTCAAGAGTATTGAGCGAATCTGTGCAAATTTCTTGTGGGGGTCCTTGACCGAGCAGATTAAGCACCACTGGATTCGGTGGTCTCACCTTTGTTATCCGATGGAGGAAGGTGGCGCTGGTTTCCGGCGGGTTCGCGATGTATATAATACCTTTTCTTGTAAGCTTTGGTGGGGTTTGCGCACGGGGTCATCTTTGTGGGCAACCTTCATGCGGGCAAAGTATTGTAAAGGGGTCCACCCTTGTCAGGTGGCTATTTCTTAGGCTGCCTCACCAACTTGGAGGCGCATGGTCAATGTGAGTCGCCAAGCGGAATTGTGCATGGTATGGTTGCTTAATGATGGGACTTGTGATTTTTGGAATGATAATTGGTTGGGGAGTGGGCCTCTTTCTCTTAGGGCTTCGGTGGTTCCGGGCCTTTCATTTTCTGATGTTATGGTCAATGGCACTTGGGATAATTGTCGGTTGTCACAGATTCTGCCGCCAACCATTGTGGATGAGGTAATGTATTCACCGGCACTGAGTGGAAGGGTCAGACCAAGTGATCTGGAGGTCGACGCAATCAGGGCTCTTCACTTTGGCATCAGCCTTTCAGGAGGTCTGCCAAGGTCGCAACAGGTCACTGGTGTTCTCTCGCATATGGCATGCTAGAATACCTTTGAGAGTGTCCTTGTTCATGTTGCGCTTGCTCATGAGGCGACTGCCTTTGGATGACGTTTTAGGGGAGCTGGGGTTCCAGTTGGCATCAAAGTGCTTCTGCTGTACGTTTGGCGCAGGAGAGACACTGGAGCATGTTTTTTCTGCAGGGCAGCTTGCAGTGGAGGTTTGGGCGTATTTTCAGAACATATGTGGTATTGGCAGTTCGCACGATAGCCTCCGAGCACATTTGTTTGATTGGTGGATGTCCCCTTCTCCAAGGGCCAGGCAGAGATTCGTATCTGACATTGTTCCAGTTTTTATCTGCTGGAACATTTGGAAGGCGAGGTGTAGAGTGGTTTTTGAGGGGGCTAGAGTTCGTGTAAAGGAGGTATGTGAAGCGGTCTTCCAAGATGTCAAATCGGCATTCGAGATTCAGTTTAGCCTGGCCGCCCAAGTGAGCAATTTCTCGCTGTTCTACGAAAGGGTAGTTCAATCGACTGCTCTGTATGAGTTCAGGATTGTTCAGTGGAGGGCAGGAGGTCCAGCAGATTTGCTGCTCAATACGGATGGTTGCTCTAAGGGAAACCCGGGAGCAAGTGGTGGAGGTGGCATTCTTAGAGACTCCGATGGGCAGTTAATGGCTGCTTTCTCGGCATACCTAGGTGAGGCTTCTAGTTTTCGTGCTGAGGTGTTGGCCATGTTGAAGGGTGTTCAGTTGTGTCTTGGAAAGGGATTTATCCCCAGGATAGTGCAATCGGATTCGATGCTATTGATCGACATACTCCAACGGCGATGCCTGTGTCCGTGGTCTGTCAGAAGAGAGGTGGAGCAAGTCTGGCACCTGGTAGAAGGGGTTCGGTTTGAGCATTGTTACAGAGAGGCGAATAAGGTTGCTGATATTTTGTCCAATGTGGGGGTCTCTCATCCACAAGAGCTGGTTAGAGTTTACCTTGCTGAGCACGCTCTCCCCTCGGTAGCCCAGGGAGAGTGCCGGTTAAATAGACTTGGGGTGCCATCGGTTAGGCTTGTTCGGGTAGGACGTGCATAGGTGGTAGTACTTGGGGCTCTTCCCGGTAGTTGCTGTATTCTTGTTCTGGATTGAATAAAAGTTTTTGCTTGAAAAAAAAAAAAAAAAGAAGAAAATCCCCGGTTACTAGGCAACAATACTAGTAGAGTATAGCCGAATACTATTCATAAATAAGTACCAAATTATAATTAAAAATTACACAAACCCACTTTATTTCTTAAATATGGAGAACTAAGATTAATAGTTGAACCAATTTGCACAAAAATAATGCTAGACAAATATTTACAATACTTAGAAAAGTTAATCAAAAAGTGCAAAAGTCACAAAATCTCAAATATTCACCAAAAAGATACCCTTAAATTTAACCATGTCATACTTACCACCTTAGAATGTGAAATCTTAACAATAGAAAAATTTGAAACATTTAACCATCGTTAATCAAGAACAATCACAAATATGTACAAAGATAGGCAAAATTTGGATAAAATTCGATAAAGTTAAACAAAAAATTCCAACAAAAATGCCTAAACTTACACTTTTTTAATAAAATACCAATATACTACACTCCCCAAATCTAAATCTTATATTGTCCCCAATGTAAGAGATAAAGAATAGAATACGAAACAAAGGGGACAAGAAACTTCCCTAAGCATGTAATGGAGGGTCTCAAGTAGCTATGGCATAGGTGAGAATGGTCGGTTCTTTCTTTTATCCTTTGTTTGAGCAAAGATGAGAACAGGCAGTGAGGGACTGAGGAAAGGGAGAGCACTGGTGGTGAACGATGGCTAGCAGCGGCGGCTGGAACGGGTTGGGAGATGCTTGGTGTGGTGGCGACGGAGCAGCAACGGACAGCAAAGCGGGCGAAGGCAGCAGTGGGAAAGGGGGAAAAAGGGAAAGAAAGAAAGAAGAAAGAAAGAAAGAGAAAGAAAAAGAGAAGAAAGAAGAAGAACCATGGGTTTGTTTGTTTTTTTTTTTGAATAAAGGAATCCCTGTGTTAGGCGTGCGCACGCCTAACTGCCTTCGAATCTTCTGACCAACCGTCCGAAATTAAGATCCTTAAGCGTGACCACCTGGTATGGATACGCCTAACTACTAGAGAGTCTTCTGACCAGTTTTCAGAAATTAAGTTCCTTAGGCGTGACCACTTGGCGTGGGCACACCTAACTACTATAGAGTCTTTTGACCGTAGATGAAAATTGCCTTTCTTAAGCGTGACCATCTGGCGTGGGCATGCCTAACTAATGGAAAGTCTTCTGCCCAACCCTCGGAAATTAAGTTCTTTAAGCGTGACCACATGATGCGGGCACACCCAACTACCAGCTTCCTGCCCCAAAAGCAACAAATCACTAAACACAACTAACACTTAACAAAAATTTCATAAACATAAGAAAACTAAAAACAAAGGGCCTTGGATTGCCTCCCAAGCAACATCTTTCTTTAATGTCTTTGGGTAGACATTTTCATGGTTATTCACGGAGGATAAAATTGTATAACTCGTTTCAATACTTCATCTTCTATGTAGTCCTGATATCTCTCGTAAATAGAGTAATCATTGAGTACACGAGGTACGGTCTTCCATGGATTAGTAGATGGCGCCAAACAAACAAGCAACGACTTTAATTCTTCTCTCACTCCTCCATCACGAGTATTTACCCGTTCGAGATATTTTGCCATCGCAACTCTTAACTTATTCCTGTCATGAAACTCAAAATCGTTTGGTATAATAAAATCAATCTCACTAACACGAATTAAACAATAAGAGTCAGGAGAATATTGATTAAGCAATGGAGGAGATGTCACCGCAGTTAGAGATTGTTTACTAGATTCATCCATTTGAACAATTTGATATTGGAGTCCCATTTCTTGCACTTCAATTCCCTTTTCAATTGCACCTTTAGATTCTTCTTCTTGAAATTTGTGCAGTTCCATATCACTTGTCAGGATAATTGTACTCTCATCTTCTTTAAGGTCGATGTTGGTTTGTAAGGGCAATTTTTCACACATTCGAGAAGTCAATTGCATTATCTTAGATGTTAATTGATTCACTTGTTTCGCCAGGTTACGAATGATCGCTTGTGTCTCCTGATGAAATTGATATGTATTAGTAACTAGTAATTCAATCTTTTCTTCAAGAGACATACCTAACATAGATGTCGTTTCTTGATACTCTTGCTATTGAAAATCCATTGGCCTGATCGTATAATTAAAATTGGAATCATCCCACCATCCTTGATCATATTCGTTTGAATAAGGGCCATACCATGTTTGATATTGATATTGATATGAGATCTAAATTATTTTAACTGTTTCCTTTATTTATTGGTATTTATATGTTTCCTGCTTTTAATTGTTATAGCTTTTGTGTATAATTGAATAGTGCATAATATTTAATTTTTCACGTAGGCTATTTTGTTAATTGGGGTAGTTGAATCCGTAATTGATCAATTACTTTCGTCCCGATAGCAACTGATATAATTGGGTTTATGTCAGGAAAACATACGATCTAATTTAAACAAACTCTCGTAGTGTGTTTCTAGAAATTAAATCCTACGGTTGTACTTAGGGTTATTTTCTGGTTAAAAAAATAGTTAACGGTTGTACCTTGAATATCGAAAAAGTAAGGAAGAGTTGTTGTTTATCACGTGTATGACAGCTATAACCAATCTATTAGTGAATGTTGGAATTATATTTGAATCAATAATCAGTTGCATGAATAATTTTTGAAGTGTATCCGTGGGTAGAGTTCTCCCAATTATTTCTGTCAATTAATTATTTTTCGCATTTAATTTATTTAGTTAGCAATTCACTAGCATTTAATCCTAAAACCCCCCGTTTGTCTTGACTCGAAAGGAAATGAACTTTTCCTCAGTCCCTGAGGAGAAGACCATGCTTGCCACTGTCTATTAGTTAGTAAATTTTGTCAGTTAATTAATTATGGTATATCAGATTAAGCAAACTCTTCGAAAATAGGGTGAATCAAGTAACCCATTGCATATCTATATTAGGATCGAGAACAATCTAAGAGGGGGATGAATTAGGTTGATTATAAAGTTAATCAAGTTATGGACACTTTTTGCTCAATATGAAATTTAGCCTCTTTTCTAAGTGATCATACAATGAATCAATCAATGAATGAACAAAATCACTTGAAAGAAGTAGAAGATATAAGCAATTTTAAAGATCACAAGATAACAATAAGTAAATAAGAAGAAAGGAATTGCAAACCAATTGACTACCAAGCTCCTCTTGAGCTTGAAGATCAATTCAAACAAGTTTTTTCAAGTTGATGAAATACAACCAATCTTGTGTACAAAGGAAGGCTCACTTTCTCCTTGCCCCAAGTTTCACTCAGTCAAGTTAGGAAGTTTTACTATCACTCAGGACAACTCTCACAGAGCTATACTACTGAAGTATTCACTCACAAACGAAAAATTTATAATGAACTTCACACCACCAAAACTACCAATCTTCCTTGGAGAGTGTTTTCTCACTAAAAGTACTCTATATCTTTTGTATTTTCAGTATACAAAAGTTATTTGAAGTTTCTGACCATGCACTATTTATATAAGACCAAAAAAATGTTTCATTAATGTTTCCAATGGATAGAAAGTAGTTGAACAGTCAACTAGCCGTTGGAAGTATTGGATTCCGGTACTATCGTTGCTTGTGTCCGGCAGCAGGCAGTGAGCTTAAGAAATCTTCATCAATGCTTTCGGACGTCCGATACCTCTAATACTTTACGTCTGAAGTGTTGTATTATTTATCAGACGTGCTTTGCGTCCGAAAGAAGTCAGTAAGCTAGAGGGAATATCATAATTCTTTCGGACATCCGGTGATAGAGTTCTTCATGCGTTCGAAGTTACGCAATGTTTATCGGAAGTCCGGTCCTGTCTTCATGAGCGTCCGACAGCTTTCATCATCCTTTGTCTTTTTCAATTATACTTGATTTTTGAATCAGATTTGCTTCATAACTGAAAGTATTTCTTAAAGTGATATTAATAACATCCAATTGTTTTGTAAACATCAAAAGTTAGGGACCAAGATTGACATTCTCTCCCTTTTTGATGATGACAAAACAATGAATGGAAGAAAGAAAATTTGAGTATAAACTCCCCCTCACTCATTGCATCCAAAAGATTTTTAAGTGTCAGGATGACTCCCCCTCAGAATAACTCTCCCTTACACATAAACTATTTACACAGCATCCCAACATCTATTTTCTCCCCCTTTTGTCATCATAAGATGAGTTTAACAACCAACATCAATCAATATCAACTAATATCCAATCCAATATACCAAAACAACAAAATAATTCTCCAATAACTCTCCCTTACATATTGCATCTATAACCAACATCCATTTAGTAATTTTTTTCTCTTTTTTGTCATCATAAAAATAGAGAGTAATTGTTATAAAAAAAATAACAATAGCTGCAACCATCATTAGTTAATAACATCAAAAGAGACCAAAAATAACAATGAGTATCAATGAGACCAACATTCATATCAACCAGCATTCATTAGTCATTCAAAAACCATCAAAGGAAACTTAGTTCAGAACATCAGAAATATCAAAAGCATTACAAAATACTTGTAACAATCATACTTCTATATTTCTTCTCATCAATTTTCGTATCTTTTTCATCTTTGTCAAATTTGGTAGATGCACACATAGGCGTTCCAATTTGTTTCGAATCCTCCATTCTGAATCTTTTGAGAAATTTCTTTGTATACTTTGCTTGATTAATGAATGTACCCTCTTGATATTGAAGCACTCGGAGCCCAAGGAAGAAATTTAACTCTCCCAACATACTCATCTTAAACTCATATTGCATACCAGTGAAAAAATTCTTGCATAAACACTCATTAGTAGCACCAAAAAATAACATCATCCACATATATTTACACAATTAGAAAATCATTGGAATTTTGCTTAGTGAAAAGAATGGTATCCACAATATCCCTTTTACAATCATTTTCAACAAAAAATTATCCACTTTTTAAAATCATTCTCAATCAAGAGCTTTGGGTGCTTGAGAGTTAGCATCATGTCTAATTATTCACATGCATTTCATGTCTCTTCTCATGTTCTTCCTCACATAGCAATCATTTTTTATGTGACCTTTTTGACAATAAAAATTACATATAACTAAAAAGTTATTTATATGAATAGGTTTAATAAATTTTGCTTATCTTCTCCTATAAATAGCAAATTTATTTGCACCAAAATTTAACTTTTTCTCATGAGTGCCAAGATGAGCCTTTGATACATTCCCTTGAAAACAATCTTATTTTTAATGTTGGAGAAACTCATTTAAATTATCCATTTTTCTTTTCAAATCATCTTGTTCCTTTTTGAACATTTCAGAAAGTTTTATTTTTTTTATCAAGCTTATTTTGTAAATCAATTTCATTCTTTTTCAAGAAATCATTTTCAGTTTCCAGCTTCTTGTTTTCTTGAAAAAGGCGTTCATTATCCTGAGGAAGAAAGCCAATTTTATGTTTTAATTCCTTATTTTTAGCATAAGATTCTTTCAAACTATTATGCAATCTTTCAATAAAAGATTCAAGATCATCATCAGTTTTATCATCACTTTCAAATCGAGAGTTACAAGTTGTTACCTCATTGTCTCCAATAGCCATTAAAATCAATTGAGCAGATTCTTCTTCCTCTTCAATTTTACTATCGGAGTTGCACTCATTCCATGTAAATTGAAAATTGTTGAATCTTGGATTTCTTCTTTCTTTCTTCTTTTTCATTTGACACTCACTCATGTAGTGTCCAAGTTGGCCGCATTCATAGCATTTGTTACCTTACTTTTTGTTGACCTCTAACTTTCCATTGTTTCTTGCATTGTTGAATTGATTGGGATTCGGATTGCTTGGTCCTCCTTTTCTGAATCTCTTTTTATTGAGAATTCTCTTGAAACTTTTTGTGATGAGAGCTAGATCATTGTCATCCACATCATCATCAATCAGTGAAACCAAGTCATCTTCATCTTGAGATGCTTTTAGAATAATGTTTCTTTTTGCTTTTGCATTTTCTTCTTCCTGTACCTTAGTCTTAAGTTTCAACTCATAAAATTTTAGAGAGTTTATAAGAGATTCAATAGGCATAAAGTTCAAATCTTTAACCTCTTCAATAGCAGTCACCTTACTCTCCCAATCTTTGGACAAGACATTCAAGATTTTTGTGTTTTTTCTCTCCTAAAGAACATTTCTTTTCCAGAACTTCTAAATTCTTGATAAAATCCTTAAATCTACAATACATTTTATCAATATGTTCATGAGATTCCATCTTAAATAATTCATATTTGGTAACTAAGATAGATTTCTTTTGTTCTCTCACATTCTCACTCCCTTCATGGATTTCTTTCAGTTTATTCCAAATCTCTTTAGCAGACCTATAAACTTTGACTTTAATGGATTCATTTGAATCTAAAGCATTATATAGCACATTCATATCTTTTACATTTAAGGTAAGATGAATTCTATCCTCTGCAGTCAATTCATTTCTTCTTTTTGATCTAAGCCTATGAGTATTTTCATCTACTGTTGAGGCATTATATGGACCTTCATTAATAATAAATCACAATTCAATGTCAATCAATTGTAAGAAAATAATCATTCTCTCTTTCTAACTCACATAATTTAACCCATTAAACATAGGTGGTTTAGTTACAGAGTGTCCTTCAAAAAATATAACATTGTTGGTTGTCATCTTTACTCCTAAGCCGATTGAGCTTAATTTATAGGAGAACAACCAATTGTTAGGATCGAGGACAACCTAAGAAGGGGGTGAATTAGGTTTATTATAAAGCTAATCAAGTTATGAGTAATGTTTGCTCAATATGAAATTTACCCTCTTTTCTAAGTGATCATACAATGAATCAATCAATGAATAAACAAAATCACTTGAGAGAAGTAGAAGATATAAGCAATTTTAAAGATCATAAGATAACAATAAATAAATAAGAAGAAAGGAATTGCAAACCAATTGACTACCAAGCTCCTCTTGAGCTTGAAGATCAATTCAAACAAGATTCTTCAAATTGATGAAATACAACAAATCTTGTGTACAAAAGAAAGCTCACTTCCGTCTTACCCCAAGCTCCACTCGGTCAAGTTAGGAAGTTTTACTATCCCTCAAGACAACTCTCACAGAGTTACACTATTGAAATATTCACTCACAAATGAAAAATTTACAATGAACTTCACATCACCAAGACTACAAATCTTCCTTGGAGAGTGTTTTCTCACGAAAACTAGTCTATATCTTTTGTATCTTCAGTGTGCAAAAGTTATTTGAAATTTCTGACCATGCACTATTTATATAAGACTAAGAAAGTGTTTCATTAATATTTCCAACGAATAGAAAGTAGGTAAACAGTCAACTAACCGTTAGGAGTATCGGACGTTCTGTACTATCGTTGTTTGCATTCGACAGCAGACACTGAGTTTGAGAAATCTTCATCAATTTTTCGAACGTCCGGTACCTCTAATGCTTTACGTCCAAAATGCTGCATTGTTTATCGGATGTCGAGTGCTCTAGTGCTTTGCGTTCGAAAGAAGTCAGTGAGCTAGAGGGAATATCATAATTCTTTCGGATGTCCGGTGATGGAGTTCTTCATGTGTTCGAAGTTGTGCAATGTTTATCTAACATCCGGTCCTGTCTGCATGAGCGTACGACAGCTTTTAGCATCCTTTATCTCTTTCAATTACACTTGGTTTTTGAATCAGATTTGCTTCATAACTGAAAGTATTTCCTGAATAGGTATTAGTAACATCCAATTATTTTGTAAACATCAAAAGTTAGTGACCAATATTGACAATCTAGATTCCCTACTCCAGTACCTAGAATTGATTATTGATTATTTTTTGTGGTAGTTAGATCTGAGGCAAAATAAGTTTCACAATTAGTAATAACCCATTGATCATTAGAAAAAGCACGAGTCTCATAACCCTTTCTAAAAATAAAATCCAGTCTATCACAAAAATACGGAATGTTAGCAGCCATAAACTATATATAAAAAAATAAGAGCAAAATATAAAAAATAATAATAATAGCAAGATGAACTCATAAAGAAACAAATTAATCAGGCACTAGTTTCCGACAACGGTGCAAAAAATTGACAGGTGCCGAGCTTGTATAATAATAATAATAAAACCTAACTACCACGAAAAACAGTCAATAATCAATTCTAGGTATTAGAGCAGGGACTCTAGATATGCAATGGGTTACTTGATTTACCCTGTTTCCGAAGAGTTTGCTTAATCCGATATACCAAAATTAATTAACTGACAAAATTTACTAACTAGTAAATAGTGGCAAGTAGGGTCGTCTCCTCAGGGACTGGAAAAAAGTTCGTTTCCTTTCAACTCAAGACAACCAGTGGGTTTTAGGATTAAATGCTAGTGAATTGCTAACTAAATAAATTGAATGCGAAAAATAATTAATTGACAAAAATAATTGGGAGAACTCTAGTCAATGATACACTTCAAAAATGGTTTATGCAACTGATCATCGATTCAAGTATAATTCTAACATTCACTAATAGATTAGTTATAACTGTCATACACGCGATAAATAACCAATTCTTCCTTACTTTTTCGATAGTTAAGGTACGACCGTTAACTATTTCGCTAATCAGGAAGTAACCCTAGGTACTGCCGTAGGATTTAATTTCTTGATTGCATTAAGTATTATAAAAACCCAACTCTAACTAACAAATACGCTACGAGGGTTTGTTTAAATTAGATCGTATGTTTTCCTGACATAAACCCAATTACGCCAGTTGCTACCGAGACGTAAGTAATCGACCAATTACGGATTCAACTACTCCCAATTAGCAAAATAGCCTACGTGAATAATTAAATATTGCGCACTATTCAATCATACACAAAAGTTATAACAATTAAAAACAGAAAATATATAAATACCAATAAATGAAGGAAACATTTAAAATAATTTAGATCTCACAGTAATTGCCGAATCAAATCGTCAATTGTCCCTTTGACTAGAATTAGGAAGTTATTCTCCATTAGTGGTGAACTAGCCATGCGAAATAATTGAGAAGAGCTTTTTCAATTGTGTCCGCCAAAGGTCGGCCACAAAGGTCAAAATAAAAAGACAGGAATTATTACTTATCTTTTCCGTCTCTAGCCTCTCAAAAGAGAGCTAATGTCTGCCAAATAATAATCCCTCTTTTTTCTCCTAATTGGTTGGTATCTTGATACCAATCAACTTTCTAAAAAGATTCCTATCACAATTTAATTTCCTAAAAACTCTCCCAATCACTTGAGGATGATCCCGCGAAATCAGGAAGGTCCTGATAGTTATCAAATTAGGAAATTGATTCAGATTTGGAGATTGCCCAATATCAATCCCGACTTTCCGATTTTGAGCAGTGAACTAGGCGTGCCCACGTGCAACCATCAGATGTTTTTCACTAGAAAATCTTCATTTAAGCACTTTTTATTCCCGCTCCTGAAATAAGCACAAAATACCAATATAAGTAGAATCTGACAATTAAAATAATATTTGGATAAAATCAAGGGGAGAATAATTATAAATTTAGCAACAAATTATGACCTATCATATGCCAACCCCCACCTATTTATAAGTTACATTACTTGGCCAACATCCAAACCCAAATAATAATAGAAAATAACTGCTAATTCCAAATCTTATACATAATAGAAAATAACTTCTATTCCTATATTCATACAAATAGGAAATCCCTTGACTATTACTTCAAGTAACTAAAACCAATAAAAAAAACTTGTTATTTCCACACAAAACAAAAACCTGCCTAAAAGAAATTAAGCTAATTTCCTAACACCTTCTTTGAAAATTCGATCAAATTATAGTCAAGGATCCTTTATGCGTTTGGAACTACTTGGCATCAGTGTTGCTGAAAGTAAATTGAAAGTTTCTGCGAGTCTTTACATATGTGGGAACTCTTTGGTAACAGTTGTCTCATGCTTGACAGAAACAGTATCTGATTCTCTGCACACCAATTTTAAGCAATCAATAGCTGAATATTCACTATGAATTATCTTTGAATAACTTAGATATTATAATCACAATGGGTTGCAACTTGCAAGCATTCAGTTCCCTAAAAAATATATTGTGATACATTTCACAGGTAAGATGGGACCGATGGAGCTTGAACCTATCAAAAACAGCAGAAGAAATGGTAAATTCGGTGTTTAAAATTTACCATGAACAAAATTTCAATTAATGTTACCACTACTGGGATTAATCATCAGCCCAAAATGGATATTCTTTTTTATATAGATGCTGAAAATGTAGGTGGTGGGATGAAACCCTGTTGGTGTGCAGAAAAATTACCTCTATTTCATATTATTTTCCACTCTTCCTTTTCTTGAATAATGTTAGATCCTCTGTCACCAGCAAAAATGTTGGCTAATATAATTCAACTACAGTTGTTCAAATTTCAGTTTGAAAGTCTCCATTTTCTTCAAGGTGCTATGATTCTTAACTCTTAATATGTCATAGACTACAACAGTTGCGATTCTTAGTATGGCAGTTGGGACCCTGAACAAGCCCCTTCCTGCTCCAAGAAACAAAAAGGAAAAACATTATCTAAGAATTTGATAGTAATGCAGGAAACGGTAATAAATTCTTGAAAGCGTCAAGTAAATTGCGAACTGATAATATTAACTTCAGACATAGCTGTATATTTATCCTCTGACTGATTTTTCTCAGCCTAACTAGGTTATTTCTTATCACAGACACTACTTTCAGAAATTGATACTTCCTTTTGTAGGATAATCACTTTTGCTGCTAATAGAGTCCAATTGTATAGCTAGTTCAATTTAAGAGCATCCACCAGGTGCAAACCCCAGCTTCCCGCCTGCAACGTCATAAACTACTTCAAATGTTTGCTGTTGTGTGTTACCATAAATTCCCACGTCTGTGGCAGCACTATTGCCAGCAAAAGCCAAACAGACCTGTGATAAACTTAATGCAAAAAGTGTCCCTTCAATACCTAAATCAACCTTTACGTTTCCACTGAAGAAGATACTGATCTTTGGTATTTTCATTGTGGATTGGCTGCTAAAATCGTAGCAAGTGTCCAGTGTGGATGTAGCAGGTGCAGTTTTATACTGTGACATTTGCTGTCTGAAAGCAGAGCGTAATGCAGAGTAAGCCGCTGGAGGTAACCGTGTTATAACTGTTCCAGAATCAACAACATTCCCGGCTGTCTGGAACACTGATGCACTAATAGACAACAGCTGTCCTCCAACGCTTATGCTTTGAATGTCAAGGAAGTACAACGAGTTCAATTGAGACCTTGAACTCGAGAAAGGAGCGAATTTCACGGTATTTGGAACCGACCCTTTTCCAAAAGTTAAGTGTCCATTTGATCCTGACTTTGTAGGAAGACAGTAAGAGAAGTATTTGCCATACTTTCGAGCAGTCTGGGAAACTGTGGATAACGGATCACGGCCAAGGCCGAGCAAGCCAGAAGTTTTTCCAAATAATCCTTGGTTGTTCTGCCCACAACCAAAGAAAAATTCATCAAAAACATCTGTAGGTGTCAATGTTAGCCTCTCTTTAGCGAAAAAGCCAATCGAAAAAGACTGATCGCCATACTGTATACCGTAGAGACAGTTAGATGCTGAGCAACCCGTGCGGGTTCCAGGTGTTGAGGAAAGTGCAGAACATTGGGCAGCATTGCAAGAAATGTTGGAATATGATGAAGATTTTACAGGATCATAAATGGGATCTTGCTGTTTGTAGCAAACTCTCACGCATGGTTCGCATTGAGTCCATGTAAGATCGCTTCCAGTATCGAAAGCAAGCGTATATGATTTAGCTGGGGTGCCAAGACCAACTGAGACAACATAGTTGCCTGTGCCAATTGCGATTCCACTCTTAGCAGGAAGGTCAGCTTTTGAACCACGAATTTTGTCCGTGTCGGCTCTAAAAGCGTGGCGGGCTTGAATGGACTTGACACGAGTTTCATCTTCTGAAAGTGTTTCAGTGAGGGTTTCTCTGTTGGATGATTCTTGATTGAGTTGATGGCATGGACCGTGTCTGTGAACTACCTTCAATGATGACTTTCTACTGGGACCTGATGATAATGATGGCTTAGCTAGATGATAAATTTGATGTTATGGCAACTTTACAAAGCAATTATATGGGAAAAGACAGTTTTTAGTATAGAATATGTCTTATTATGAATTTGTGATGTCGGCATATGTAAATTGGTGGATGAATATCACCATTAGACTACATGATGATAGAAACTTTGTCAAGCAAAAGAGTGTGATTCATTAGTTTTAACGTCCAAGGTATTTCCTTCATTAGACTCATAATTATGGAGGTTCTAATCATGATTAACAAATGAACGTCAAGAAGGGTTTTTGGTGATCAGTAAACAGTCAAACTAGACATAAAACTTTATTATGTCTAATGCTTGACCTTCCACATTTTGCACTACATCTTGACTTGGGGACCCTCAATGAAACTTAATGGCTAAAAGAGGTACTATCGATGAAGTTGGAGCTCTAAAACCAAATAAATTATGCATAACTTGTTCTACTATTAATACAGCCTAAACCATTTACGTGAAAATTAAACCAGTGCATTAAATGTGACAAATCCAAATTCGAGCATTAGTTTACAACATGAGAAGCTTTTGAAAATTTTTTGCACAATCCCTATCTAATAGCAAGGAAGTTTGATCTTGGGATTGAGGATACATATTAATGCTTGATCCTAAAGCTAAAGACCTCATATGAAAGATGATGTAGATAAGTAGAATATATAATGGGTGTTACTCTACTTGATTTCCAATTTCAACTTGTAGGGGCAAAGAGTAGCTTGAAATTTTCAGATTATTTCTTGATTCATTAAGAGAAGTGGGTACTCTGATAATTGTATTGTCTCCTTCAATTAGAGTGACCTTTTTGGCCAAAACAGCTGTAGACAAGTAGGTACTCTGGAAATTTTCAGGTTACTTCTTTCTTTCAACTACAAGGGCAATGGAGCCCACGATGAACCTAAAAAGAAACAAACAACATTTCTTTTCTCATGAGGGTTCTTGATGTCCACAAGAATCCTTCCTCAAACTTAAAATTATGGAGGTTTTGATCATGATCAACAAATGAACATCAAGAAGGGTTATTCATAAATAGTAATAGTCAAGCTATAGTCATGAACATTTATTAGGTTTAATATTGGAAATTAGGCACTCTGCCATTTTCAGCCAAAGTTTCATCAATATTGATTTGTCGCCAGACCTTGAAAGCCCTTTGATGAAACTCAATGGATGGAAAATGTACTAATGTCTAAACCAACATAAAATTGAGCTAGAGGAGTAAAATATCCAATTAGCAAGAAGAAAATTTTGCATAATCACTATCTAATTAGCAAGGAGATATGAACTATGAAAAGATGCTGAGGATACAATTGATGATTAACCCTAAAACAGTGGACATTAATCCACCTACAGTAACATTTATTTAGCCGGCACAGCTGTGATGCGCTCCGTGACTTGATATTTCAACAAAAGGGGCGATGAAACCCATGATGATCATAAAGAGAGAGAAACAATAATGTCCACCACACTCTTTCCTAGCTTTTTGGCCCAAAAAGCATAGTTATTAAACCCGACCCGGCCCGACGATTCAACCCATCAACTCGGTGAACCGGCCATGAAACTGGGCTGGATTTATAATTGGATCGTTTGTGCAAGAAATCCATTGACTTTTCAACCGAACAACGGTTCAATCGGTTGAAATGGACGGTTTTGTAAGAAACCCGGGGACGGTTTTGTAAGGGACCCGATTTTGGGATAAAAATGATTAAAAGATGTCGGTTTTGGGATAAAAATGATTAAAAGATGTTTAAATGCTGATTTGAACCTCAAATCTCAAGTATAAAGGTTAAGTGCACTCACCACTAGTCCAACAACTCACTTAGTGCTTATTTACTCCTTCTATATTATATATTAGATTTTTATTCTTATTTTATTTCTTCAAAACAAAATTTATTTGGAATCTTTTAATAAAATTTTATTATTCCCTAAATTCTATAAATTATGAAATGGATTTAAAAAATAACATATTACACAATTCATTTTAAAAATAAATATTATTCTTAATAACCTTTTGCACTTAAAATTCATAAATAAACTAGATAATTACACTTAGATAAAATTTTATACTTGAAGTTTGGTGGATTACAAATTAAATTTAGGTTTTGTTAATTCTTATAAGAATTAATGATTTTATAATAAATTGGACTAATTGAGTATTTACTATAACATAGTTTATTATAGTTTTAACCATATCAAAAATTATAAAACATAATATTTAAATATATGTAGTGACCCACCGGTTGAACCACTCACCCACTGGTTGAACCCGTTGACCCACCTCTTTCACCGGGTTTCTCTCCGAGCCGGATTTAATAACTATGCCAAAAAGACGTTTTTCTTTATTAGCTTTTTTTTTTTTTTTTTTTGGGTGGTTGGCTTCTTTATCAGTTGTCTTCTAATGGCTTCTGAAGCGACAACATTTAGTGAGCGAATAATACTGATGAGGTCTATCGTAATAAGGATAGCTCCATCTCAATTATAAGGATTTTCTTTTTTTCTAATAAATGTATACCAGTACTAATCAATGCCATTTTCCTTTGCCAATAAGCTAGTTGCTTTAAGCATTTTACCCTTACCATACATAATCTTCTCTGCGCATGGCACGACTAAGAGTCTTTTGGAATTGGAAACGAGCCATTGATTATATTCAAAAACTAGCGTAATTTCAAGAACATAAAGACATCTCCTTGTGATAAATAGCCTCTAAATTGGTTATTTAACATTAATTATCCAAAATTTTTCTATTTCTGAGAAGGTTCTTTTGACAAAATTTAACATATGATCACCTATTCCAATGAAAGAAAAAATTGGAAATAAAGTTCTTCTTTGATTATGGATGGGCCCCTTTGCTTGGATGATTGGATTATTGGTAGAATCTCATTTAATATTTGCAATTAGGCTGAAGGATTAGCTGTTCTTCACCCCCTCTCCACCCCCCACCCCCCAAAAAATCCCACCCCACCCCACCCCAAATTGCACCCTTTACCATTATTCATGTCTTTAGGTTATGGCCTTAAGTTTTTTTATATATATAAAAAAATTCCAATAGAAAAAAGATGAGATTTAAGAAATGGGAAGGGACAGGGGGATTGAAATCTGAAATTTCTAATTCTTGGGGCTTAGGTTAATCATGAACCTCATATTTACATTGTATAATAATGAGGATTGCATTCGAATTTTGGAAAAGTTGTTCTTTTCAAATGGTAAAATAGGAAAACTATAGTAATACTTTTAAAAGTTCTTTGTTTTTTTTTTTTCCTTTAGTACACTAAATAGTGGGGGGTGCAATGGGGTAGAGGAATTCAAAACTAGTCCTAGCTAACCTGATAGAGACTTAATGAGTCTCACTAGCTAATGACCTTTAAAAAGAAACTCTTATTTTGTGACACCCAATCAAAGAAATAATGACACTGAAACGAGATGGAGGCTGCAAAACTTTTCAATGCTAAATCTTTTCTTTAAACTAAATGTTTAAGAAGTCTGTAAAAGAATAATGAATATGACTTCTCTTGTTTTTGGAAAGAAGTGAGAATGGTCACCCTTGTTAATCCATCAATATTGGGTGTGATTTTGCTTAGTTTGTCTTCATTATTGTCTTGGAACCAACTACTTATGGAGGGACAGTTAACTAAAAAGTCTTCATTGTTTAAAATCTCCTTCTTTGAACAACCTTCCTTTCCACAAAAATATTAGGGACCTCTTTAACTAAACAAATAGCCCTCAAAAGCGTAATCTTCATGGAGTACTTAAAACTGGTAGAATCTATCATTCGCAGTTTCATTAGTCCTTTTAAAAACAAACACAAAATCTAAGATTAGAATGAATATGACAAAAAGATGTTTATGTAGTGCAAAAGAAAATTCTGTAGCTAGCCCAAAAACTAAAACTAGCTAGCAATTCCACTGAAGAAAGAAAGAAAGAAGCAGGAAGTTCAATTGAATAAAACCTTTGGCAGAGGGCTTGCAGGCAGAGGATGGTAGTATTGAACTGACATGAACTGTGTGGTAGTTGCTTTCAGCAGCCAGACTTCTTTCCAAAGCATGGCCCTTCATGAAGGTCACAGAAATCTGAGAGAGAATTAGATAAGTGGAGATCATAAAATTGAAGAAGGTGATGGAAGTGGGGGGTGCCATTGGTGTGTTTTGTTTTGATAGGCTTATAAAAACATGGGATCTGAACCAGTATATAAATAGACAAAGTTTGAAGCTTGCAAGTCGCCTCTAGGACACTGTAATTGTTTCTTTGGACTTGGAAGTTTAGCTAACTCCATATTGTGATTTGTTGGATGGTCCTGTACTAATAAAGAAGTGAAATGGGATGGTCCACCAAGTCATACAAAATGATTTAGTGGAATTACTCATTTTAAAAGAGAAATTGGGATGTGGAGTGGACCAGAGGGTCACAAACTCGTAATGTTCGTCTAGTGCAAAATTACTGCTTTCAGTTTCAGCTAATCATCAAAGTGTTAATAATTGACTTTATGCAGAAAATTAGTCAGTTTTAGCTCAATTCCACACATCACAATTGCTTGTTGATTTTGGAGGCATGGCATCCCCTCAAAAGGGAAAAAAGGCTAAACGGAAGACACACAAAAGCTTAAAAGTTGTTGTGCCAATTCTTCCTGCAGAACTTTTTTTTTTCGTTTATTATGCTAAAGGTATGTATTTTTCTTTTTTAGTTTATCAAACCAAATGGAGAAGTTAGATAAGTTTTTCATTTCCCTTATTTTTTGGGAAATTAATTAATGTGGCATGGAAATAAAAGTCAAGTACTGAAATGAACTATGTTTTATGCATGACTCCCATGGAAAAGAAAGAATGACCTTTTTGTTTCATCCCTCAAACAGATACCTTTATCGTGTTTCACAAAACTAAAACTACTATCTCTAACCAAAATAACAAAACAAGAATGTGACGTAGACATAGATTTGAGAGAAAGAAATTGTCATTTTTATGCTTATGAAACCAACAAATTAGTTTGTTGTGCATATATATATGTGTGTGTGTTTGTTTTATATATACATATATATGTGTCTATATATAATGTGTGTGTGTGTGCGCGCGCGCGTAAAATAAAGATCATCGACATAACTTAGTAATTGCTTTGTCATATGATGGTAAATCGTATTGCCAAATCTATCGTTTTAAGACCATGGTAAATTTTTTCAAGATATACCTTCCATTTGTCAAAAATTGGCTGCAAATTAAAACTTAAAAATTTATCATTATGAACGAAAATTACTTCAATGTTATAACACCAGCCGAGGCACTAAAACTAGCCTCATATGATTGTGATTCCTGTTCCATTACGCGTTTGTTCTTGTGATTATTGTTCAAGTGGGCTCTAAGAAAAGAAAGAGTGGAACATGGGGTGCACAATGGAACAAGCAGGCATGCAAATGTTTATTTGTTATTTTCTCTTATGACCCTACAACTGGGCTGAAAAGGATGTTTAAGAAAAGCAAACCTTTTATGAAGGCAACTTACGAAAATTTTTTTTAAAAAAAAAGTTTCTTTTTTTTTTTCTGGGGAAATCAATAAGAATATTACCCCTAGTCGCACAGGATTTACCTAGTGCGTTTTACCTGTTCGTGTGATTGGCAGGTTAGTGTATGAGACGGAGTTTACCCAATGCGCACTTTCGAATAATAGCAACGGGCTCTTTTATCCAAAAAAAAAAGAAGAATATTTGTTAGGGCTAATTATGCAAATCTCGCAAATTGTGGAAGTACATGCCTCCAAACTATGCCTTCACAGATTTGCACTTAACTGAAACAAAAAGTATAATAAGCACATAATCTTGTCCTAATTTTTGTCACAGTTTAGTGAAGAATTAGTCAAAAGAAATTATGATTATCATATTTTCTTTAAATACAAATTCTTTAGGAAACATAGGAAAAACAGCGGTTAAATCTATATATTTGATGTATTGATGAGTTGCATATAAGAATTAAACTTTTTTAAAGTATGAATCTAGATTAGAAGTGAATGGATTTAGCATTTTTATGTGAAATTTCTAGGTTAATTATTAAAAATTCACATGATGCTCGAATAATACATCATACACCCAACCTTCAAATGGCACAAAGAAATATACACTTTTATTCACTCTGAAAGATATATGAACCTTTGGAACTAAACATAATAAAACATGTAATAAGTGTTTGATATATTATATTTTCCAAAAAAAAAAATACTTCATTTCCACTTAATTAAATTGTTTATTATGATAAGGATTCATCTTATAAGTTGCTTACGACACGACAACCACACTTGCATTCTTTTTATCCATATTTATTCGTATGATGCAACAGATACGATAAGTTTCTACTTCATCTAATGTCTTGTACACAGAATACAAGTTCCACTTCAAATTAGCGTGGCTTGTTGTCTTAAAATGATGCTAAATTATTGATACTATAGTTTTGTAATTTTCAAGTATGTTACAGTTGTCACTTGCATATTTTGATACACATGGGTCTTCTAACCTCACATTTTCAGTCCAAATCTTTTTTTTTCTCATCTTTTAAGAATTTGAGTCAAGCTTTTCATCATACTCTAATAGATCCATCTGCATAATAGGCGTATAAATAAATGAGTAAATCTTATATACACTATCACCGTTAAATTCATGACATGTGTGTAAATGTTGAATTTCAAATCAATTTTTGCATTGTTGTCATTCGTCCAACGCTGACGGTGTCTCCTAAATAAATTTGGACTGGAAAAATTTTACTAAAGAATCTTGGCCTCAGGATTCAGATATCTTATATTTGAATCTCCCTTCCCTCTCTTCACTTTTGAAATCTCACCCCTCCCTTACTAAGAAAAAATTAAAATAAAAAAGGATATCCGACAAGTGAGATGGAGGAATTTTGTTTCAAATGGTGTTGAATTCCATTTTAATTTTGACATAGTGATATCAGGATTACTGTTAACCATTTCTGTGTATTAAAGGATGGGTTGTAAGTTCAATTTTGGTGTCTCCTCTTCTATACCTTTGGCACTTTACAAGTACGTAACATAATTGGGTTCCCCCTGCACTAACTAACAAGGAGGGGAAAAAAAGGAAAAGTAAGAATCAGGCATTAATGAGCTTAAATTATTCATTTCAATTAAAAAAATTAAATTTAAAATATCTTATGCCTGAGTCAGAAAGAAAATGAATTTCTATGTCGTCTTTCTTTAATTTTCTTGTGTATCACTCTCAGAAGAATTGTCTATAGGAAGTCAATTTGCCAGAAATACTAGCACATATTTTTACCTGATGATAAACTGTACAGGACTTTATTACATTTTTTAAGATTAAACCATTTATACACCTTTAAAACGATTCCTAACAAATATAAATGAAAACATAAAAAATGATTTTTTAAATTTTGTTATCCTTGTTTGACAAAAAGGAAAAACAAAAAATATATTTCTTATCATGACAAAACCCAGTAGACAATTATTAGAGGTGGCAATTTGTCCCAAGTCCCAATGGATTACCCATGCCCATTGAGACTTTGGGCGGGATGAGTATTGAAATTTGATATTGGGTTTAAAATGGGACAAATCCCAATTGTACCCATTAATTGATGGGAAATTTTGGAAAATGTTTGGGTACCCATTGGGCTCAAATAGTAAGGGCTCCGTTTGGATTAACTATTTTTGAGGGGTGTTTTTGAAATATTTTATTATAGTAGTGTATATGAAAAATTTTTACTATAAAATTTTTTTGAAATATTTGATATACTAATATGGATGGGATGTTTTTTGAGTTATTGTATATTACTATAACATTGTATTTGAAAAACTTATTTTTTGAAAAAATAGCCAATCCAAACGGAGTTTTAGATTCAAAAATTATCTTTAACAATTTTTATAGTCATGATTGTATAATTGTCAATTATACATGTTATGCTTTTCGTAAAATACGAAGCTGGCTCATTGGTTACATTCGGGAAGAGGCCAGTGTGGCTGAGATTTGGTACGATTCAGTTGGGTTATTGTACTTTATATTATTTAGTGTATAATTATATTCTATTGTAAAAGGTGCCTCACAGGGGCTATAATAGATGTACCAGCGTGCTGTTCCAAGAAGCAGGGAGGGAGAGTAATTTATCCAAGCTGTAACCTGAGGTGTGAGGTCTCCAGCTTCTATGATACTGTATCCTCTGCATCGCCAAACTCTCCTGGCGGTCCTCCTCCTAAATCCACTGAAGGTAAGTTCTGCAGCCTTGCTATGGCCGTCTCTTCTTGGAATTGGTGTTGAATACAATCTTAATTCTTACAATTTCTTGTTTGTAGTAAATTCTAGGTCGAAAATGAAAAGCACTAAATTCACATGCCTTCATTTTAAATTCATACCTTTATTATTGGAATTAATATTAGTGAAGTTAGCAGAGGATTGTGAATTCACTTTCAAACGAAAATATATACCTAAAGGAGACCACCACGTAACTTGTTGAATTTTCTAAGTAAAATTTTAGTTGAATACGCAACAGTAAGAATTCAGCATTAGCACATCTTACTGATCACATGCATCATCATTTGTCATTTATGGAAGATTTTAAGTGGAGTCATGCTTCTTAGGACAGTAAATTTAGTCTTTTTGCAAGCATTGGGACTGTAATAACTATTGAATATATGCTGAAGTAGAATTGCTATGGTCATTGCGGAATCCCTTTAACTGTGATGGCCTGACGTTCGAAAATGGGTTGGGCACCTTTGCATTACGTTTTTATTTAGTTATCTATCCATTTATCTATTATATGGTTTTTAAAACTCATATACTTATGTTATAATTTTATTTTGATTGGTTGATCAGCATACATGAATATAAAGTGCATTTCAGAAAGTTTTTGCATTCAATTTGCTAGAAACATTACGTAGTGTAAAAGGGTTCAAGTTCATGGAAAATTTTGCAATGATTAATCAAATGGAAAAATTTTGGTATTTTTAATTTAACTTTTGTGTGTAACTAAAATAGTACATGAGTTATATTATGGATGGTATTGATTGCAAAATTGATGTAAAAAAATGAAATTACTATGGCATAATGCAAAGAAAAATCCATTTTAGTTTTTCCAATTTAAGACAAAGACGTTGAAGAAGATCGAGGATGTATTGTACGCATGTAAAAGATTTTCCGTTATAGTGCAATATAATTTGTTTGCTAGTTTGAAATCTGATATTAAATAAGTAAATTAATGGTACTTCTTTGTGGTTTAATGTTTTGCCTCTTAACATCTTGTGGTTTCAAAATCGCAATTTTACCTTAGTTGTGCTTTGGTAATGTGGAGCGATTTGATCTTTCTTTGTTTTGTGACAAAACTAGCTGTCAAAATTTTGAATACAATTATTAAAAACTAAAGAAGGATGAATTTCATATTTTAAGATATAAAGTGCTCGACCTTGAAATTTAATGATTAAAGTGGCAGTATGTCTATAGTTCAAGAGCCCAAAGTAGAAAATAGCTGAGAACAAAATATACAAGATATTAGCATTGAAATCAACCAATACCATATTTACCCTCTTTGAAGTTAATTTAGCCTAAAAAGGAAAAATCAATGATCCACTTTCCAAGAAAGTTCAAGGGGACAGGATAATAGGATAATTTCACATGCACAAGGAGATCATGAGGTAACGCACCATATGCTTAGTGGCTAAGGGTGAGACCTTAGCATTTAGAGATCTTAGATTCAAATTGCCTTTCTCCTCCACTTTTAAATCCTATCATTGTTTTCTTGCCAAATAAAATTTTTTTACATTTGTTTCACAATGGATTTTCTATTTTACTTTTTATTTCATCCCCTATAGGTATTGAACCTGACGTGACCCTAGCAGTTGAAACAATCAGTCCAATGAAATAGACTACAAATGAGTTGAGTCGAGTCGACTTTGGTTTAATCGATCCAAACTCGACTTAGTTTTATCAAGTTCAAACTAGAACTCAAACTCGACGAGCTCTCAATGTAACAATTCGAGCTCGAGCTTGACTCAAATTCGAATCGAGTTTGAACTCAAACTCGAGCTTAAAAAAATTATTATTTTATTTTTTAAAAAAGGGAATAAAATAATAATTTTCTTAACAAATAATAAAATATTAGGAATATATATGTAATTTTACTATTAAAATAAAATATAATATATATATAATTAAGTCGGCTTATGAACTAATGAGTTGAATATCTTTGAACTTGAGTTCGAATTCGAGTTCGATTTAATCAGGTTGAGCCCAACTCGAGTTCGATGTTGATCAAGCTCGAGTTGTCGTGAGCAGCACATCGAGCTCGAGTCGAGCTTTGGATTCGGTTGCTCGTAAGCGGTTCGATTCATTTACAATCCTACCAATGACTTGACCATCCGGCCGAAAGGATTTCCAGTTTGATTGGAGAATGAATTGGTCCGATCAAACCTGTTTGACATGGTGGTTCGATCGGAGCCCGTCCAGTTTTCCAGTTGACTAGGTTCTTTTTTCTAATACAATTGTGGATCATTGTTTTTGAAATAAAGTGTAATATACTTTTGACTAGATTTGTATGTTGGATTTTCATTTAAATGTGTATAAAATTTTACTACTTGCTTAGTTTTTACTTGATAATTAAATGTTTTATTACATAAACTTGTTTACTTTTTTGTTATACAATTAATTCTTTTAACTTTCAAACTTACAATATTTTAGTTGTTAAAAATTATTTTATTTTTGAAAGATAAAATAATAAAAATGATGCTATATCTTTGAAAGTGATACAATTTTGTTCTATATTTGAATGTGTTATTTATTTATGTGCAAGTACAGTAAAATGAAATTGAATCTTCTATTAATACTTGTATGTTCATTATATATCTTTCAAAGTATAATAATTAGTATTTAAAAGCACTTTATTACTATTTTATATTTGTAAATATTAATTTAGTACCCACTAGTTCAACCAATGACTGATTGGTTAAACTAGTTGTCCGTTGCCCTGGCCCCTCTGTTGGATTTCTTGCCCGATCGAGTTTAATAACTATGCATATTGCCATGTACTCTTCATGTAGGGTCATAAAATATCAAAATGGAATAACTAAAAACAAATACATGACAAAAGAACAAAAAACATAGCAGAGGAAACACATCGTTGGATGATTTCCCACCTCAGATCCATGGTCTTCTGAAAGCGAAGGAAACTTATGCTATCCAATTTCACAGGACCACATATATGTGGTGCCAAATCATCCAGCAAATAAGAACAAATACAAAAAACAAAATGGAATATTGCCATGTATTCTTCATGTAGGGTCATAAAAAATCAAAGAACAAATTGCACGAAATGTCACTAAACTATTGCGAAGTGCCGGTTCTGATCACTAAACTTTTTTATTAGCAAAAAATGTCACTAAACTAGTAAATCTGTACCGTTTTAGTCATTCTGTGTATTTATACCTTTAGGAGAGACGGAAAGTCACTTTTTGAGGGGCAATTTCATCTGCACAATCTTTTCCTTGAAGCTTTTACATAATCAATGGTTCCGTATCAGGCAAAGATATAAAGGAGATGGCCGATCTAAATGGCAACACCGTCAAGATCAGAAATTGTTACCTCGCCCCGCTCAATCCTTTTGCAAAGGAGGTAATATATAGTTACTAGCATTCAACATCTACCCAGTGATGACTTTTTATTAACCATGACCTCATTGAACTGATCCCCCTTTATGTAAATAAACTAGTTTTGACAGGTAACAAAGAGGGTTGAAACTGCTGAATACCAGTGGAAGAATTGGAACTGGAGATCAGAGGGCGACTTGATGCTTAATGGTGCCTATTTACTCCATCTGGAGCAGGGGCCTGGGCCACTATGCTAGAGCTTCAAGTTTAGGTGCCAAGTCGTCTTCCATGGTCGCATCAATGACTTCTGGTGCTGGTGTCCTTAATTGCCGCAGGGGCTGCACTTGTTAGCAACTAGTGCCAATTGCACCAATATGAAAGAGTCTTTTTCTTTTTTTTTCTTTTTTTTTAAAAAAAAAAAAACTTTTTTCCCCCTTAGTACTAGTATCCCCATCTCCATGATATTACAACCATTGTTTGTGAGTCATCCATCCATTTACTTCAATTGGCAAGTGTACATTTTTTGCACATGTCAATCATTCATCCCCATCCATATTCTCATATGCCTTTGTCTCCCATTGTTGGCAACCTCGGCCTGCTTCAATTGAAAGAAACCACCGCCTATTCCAGAAGCATATGCTCAGATCTTGAAGAATGAGGGTGCAAGGTCTCCACCGTTTGTTGTTGTTCTCCGATGAGCTTGGATTGAAGGTCGTAGCTGGAGCTCTGGTCAGGATCAAAAATGGGAGGGAAGGGGGGTTCCAGTAGAAGGGGAGAAAAGAGAAGGTAGGGCGTAGGGGAAGAGAGAGGATTGGAGGGAAGGAAGAGGGAGGAGGAGGAAGAAGAAAGAAAAAGGGAGAGTGGCAGTGGAAATGACGGCGGTGGGTGGCAATGTAGGTGATATGGTGGTTGTGGGTGAAGAAAAACGAGGGTATAAATTTTTTAACAGCTGTGTAGGCGAAATTGCCCTTCAAAAAGTGACTTTCCATCTCTCCTAACGGCATAAATACACGAAATGACTAAAACGGTACAGATTTACTAGTTCAGTGATATTTTTGGCTAATAAAAAAGTTTAGTGATCAGAACTGGCACCTCACAATAGTTTAGTGACATTTCGCGCAATTTTCTTAAAATCAAAATGGAATAACTAAAAACAAATACATGACCAAAGAACAAAAAACACAGCAAAGGAAACACGTCATTGGGTGATTTCCCACCTCAGATCCGTGGTCTTCTGAAAACGAAGGAAACTTATGCTATCCAATTTCACAGGACCACAGATGCGTGGTGCGAAATCATCCAGCGAATAAGAACAAATACAAAAACAAAATGGAATATTGCCATGTATTCTTCATGTAGGGTCATAAAAAATCAAATAGCAAATTGCGCGAAATGTCACTAAACTATTGCAAAGTGCCGGTTCTGATCACTGAACTTTTTTATTAGCCAAAAATGTCACTAAACTAATAAATCAGTACCGTTTTAGTCATTCCGTGTATTTATACTGTTAGGAGAGATGGAAAGTCACTTTTTGAGGGGCAATTTCATCTGCACAGTCTTTTCCTTGAAGCTTTTACATAATCAATGGTTCCATATCCAGCAAAGATATAAAGGAGATGGCCAATCTAAATGGCAGCACCGTCAAGATCTGAAATTGTTACCTCGCCCCGCGCAATCCTTTGGCAAAGGAGGTAATATACAGTTACTAGCATTCAACATCTACCCAGTGATGACTTTTTATTAACCATGACCTCATTGAACTGATCCCCCTTTATGTAAATGGACTGGTTTTGACAGGCAACAAAGAGGGTTGAAACTGCTGAATACCAGTGGAAGAATTGGAATTGGAGATCAGAGGGCGACTTGATGCTTAATGGTGCCTATTTTACTCCATCTGGAGCAGGGGCCTGGGCCACTATGCCAGAGTTTCAAGTTTAGGTGCCAAGTCGTCTTCTATGGTCGCATCAATGACTTCTGGTGCTGATGTCCTTAATTGCCGCAGGGGCCGCACTTGTTAGCAGCTGGTGCCAATTGCACAAATATGAAAGCGAGTCTTTTTCTGTTTTTTTTTCTTTTTTTAAGGAAAAAAACGTTTTCCCCCTCTATACTAGTATCCCCATCTCCATGATATTACAGCCATTGTTTGTGAGTCATCCATCCATTTACTTCAATTGGCAAGTGTACATTTTTTGCACATGTCAATCATTCATCCTCGTCCATATTCTCATATACCTTTGTCTCCCATTGTTGGCAACCTCGGCCTGCTTCAATTGAAAGAAACCACCACCCATTCCAGAAGCATATGCTCAAATCTTGAAGAATGAGGGTGCAAGGTCTCCGTCGTTTGTTGTTGTTCTCCGATGAGCTTGGATTGAAGGTCGCAGCTGGAACTCTGGTCAGGATCAAAAATAGGAGGGAAGGGGGGGTTCCAATAGAAGAGGAGAAAAGAGAAGGTAGGGCGTAGGGGAAGAGAGAGGAGGGGAGGGAAGGAAGAGGGAGGAGGAGGAAGAAGAAAGAAAAAGGGAGAGTGGAGGTGGAAGTGACGGTGGTGGGTGGCAATGTAGGTGATATGGTGGTTGTGGGTGAAGAAAAACGAGGGTATAAATTTTTTAACAGCTGTGTAGACAAAATTGCCCTTCAAAAAGTGACTTTCCGTCTCTCCTAACGGCATAAATACACGGAATGACTAAAACGGTACAGATTTACTAGTTCAGTGATATTTTTGTCTAATAAAAAAGTTTAGTGATCAGAACCGGCACCTCGCAATAGTTTAGTGACATTTTGCGTAATTTGCTTAAAATCAAAATGGAATAACTAAAAACAAATACATGACGAAAGAACAAAAAACACAGCAGAGGAAACACATCGTTGGGTGATTTCCCACCTCAGATCTGTGGTCTTCTGAAAGCGAAGGAAACTTATGCTATCCAATTTCACAGGACCACAGATGCGTGGTGTGAAATCATCCAGCAAATAAGAACAAATGTAAAAACAAAATGGAATATTGCCATGTATTCTTCGTGTAGGGTCATAAAAAATTAAAGTGCAAATTACGCGAAATGTCACTAAACTATTGCAAAGTGCCGGTTCTGATCACTGAACTTTTTTATTAGCCAAAAATGTCACTAAACTAGTAAATCTGTACCATTTTAATCATTCCGTTTATTTATACTTTTAGGAGAGACGGAAAGTCACTTTTTGAGGGGCAATTTCATCCGCACAATCTTTTCCTTGAAGCTTTTACATAATCAATGGTTCTGTATCTGGCAAAGATATAAAGGAGATGGCCGATCTAAATGGCAGCACCGTCAAGATCTGAAATTGTTACCTCGCCCCGCTCAATCCTTTTGCAAAGGAGGTAATAAACAGTTACTAGCTGTCAACATCTACCCAGTGATGACTTTTTATTAACCACGACCTCATTGAACTGATCCCCCTTTATGTAAATGGACTGGTTTTGACAGGTAACAAAGAGGGTTGGAACTGCTGAATACTAGTGCAAGAATTGGAACTGATGCTTAATGGTGCCTATTTTACTCCATCTGGAGCAGGGGCCTGGGCCAGCTATGCCAGAGCTTCAAGTTAGGGTGCCAAGTCGTCTTCCATGGTCGCATCAATGACTTCTAGTGCTGGTGTCCTTAATTGCCGCAGGGGCCGCACTTGTTATCAGCTGGTGCCAATTGCAGAAATATGAAAGCGAGTCTTTTTTTGCTTTTTTCTCTTTTTTTTTTTTAAAAAAAAAACTTTTTCCCCCCTCTATACTAGTATCCCCATCTCCATGATATTACAGCCATTGTGAGTCATCCATCCATTTACTTCAATTGGCAAGCGTACATTTTTTGCACATGTCAATCATTGCTTTTATCTCCCATTGTTGGCAACCTCGACCTGCTTCAATTGAAAGAAACCACTGCCCATTCCAGAAGCATATGCTCATATCTTGAATAATGAGGGTGCAAGGTCTCCGCCATTTGTTGTTGTTCTCCGATGAGCTTGGATTGAAAGTCGCAGCTGGAGCTTTGGTCTGGATCAAAAATGGGAGGGAAGGGGGGGTTCCAATAGAAGGGGAACAAATAAATTAAGTGTATTTGCTTATTTGCTGATATCTTCACTGCCGAATCTTTACAGTATAGCTTAACTGAAATTCAAATTGCCACAAATAACTTCTCTGTGGATAACAAAATTGGCGAAGGTGGATTTGGTCTCTGCATGAAATATTTTGCTTTTGTGAATTTGAATATCTACACATTTAATATTTCAATTAAATTCTAGTATGCATGTTTACTCAGGGTGTACTTGGTAATGGACAAGAAGTAGCTGTTAAAAGGCTGTCAAGGAGCTCAGTGCAAGGTGCAGAAGAATTTAAAAATGAAATTGTAGTAGTTGCAAAGCTTCAACACAGAAATCTAGTTCGGCTATTGGGATTTTGCCTGGAAGGAGAAGAAAAGATACTCATCTATGAATTTGTTGCCAACAAAAGCCTTGACTACTTTCTCTTTGGTGGGTTCAATCTAGACATACTTATAGTAATTTTTTGTTGCCATCTATGGTGGGTTCTATTTATGGAGATGACGGACAAATTGCCTCTAGAAAAATGTTTAATTGGTGTGAATTCTAGTTTAGACCCTTAAACCACAGACGCACTCAAACTTTAGTTCTTAAACTTTCATTTTGGATACTTCACCTCCTAATGCATCACATTTGTCACAATCACTCACTCAATTGTCAAAACTAATGGGATAATGGCAAGTAATGATCAAAGTGGGATGATTTCATTACTAATTATACTGAAGTGGGACAATTTAAAACCTTTAGGGTGAAGTGTCCACAATAAAAATTTAAGAACTAAACTGAGAGTGCATTTATATTTTAAAAGCTAAAAATGTAATTTACCTATTTGATTATGCTTTCTGGAGTTATTGATTTAATAATTCTCAATGCTAGCACAATATATTGTGTTTAAATTTTTGTAGATCCAGAAAATAAACGATCATTGAACTGGCCAAGACGTTACAATATCATTGGAGGTATAGCAAAAGGACTCCTTTATCTACATGAGGATTCTCGTCTAAGAATTGTTCATCGCGATCTCAAAGTAAGTAATATATTATTGGATGGAAATATGAGCCCAAAGATAGCAGATTTTGGCATGGCAAAGATTTGTGGAGTTGATCAATATGAAGGAAACACGAATAGAATTGCTGGGACAGTGTAATATCACTTTGAATCTTTCATGGAAAAGTATGTACACTTCCATTTGATTGCATCATTCGGATTATCTTTGTACTAATTATAACAATTGTTGTGGCTTGTAGTGGTTATATGGCTCCTGAATACACAAGGTGGGGTCAGTTCTCACTAAAATCAGACGTATTTAGTTTTGGGGTTGTAATTTTGGAAATTGTCACGGGCAAGAAGAGCAGTGACTTCCATCAATCTAGAGATTCCGAAGACCTTCTAAGCTATGTAAGTACAAATTGCCAAACCTTTGCTGTAGTCGTTACTTTTTTTTTTTTTTGGCTTTTGCAGAACTGGGGAGGAGGATTTGATATTGGCACTTCTAATTTTCAACCTTTTATCTTTTCTTTTTTTTTCATTATTAAATTCACCTAAACTTGCAATACCATATTTTGTGTGAACCAGACCAAAATGGCACGATAATTTATGAACTACCGCCCTAAATAAATACGTATTTCTGTTTATGTGCTTCTTATGGAAATTTTTAGATGTCGGATGCAAGACTTGTCATAATTGCTATTCTTTCTCTCGTTTTGTGCGTTGTCACACACTCAAAGTAGAGTACTTGTAAATTTCAGTAAAGACCATTGTACTTCTTTCTCAGGTTATACTTAACTACAATGATGGGAAAAAAGGTTGCGATTCGAAATCTTTTATGAATAAATCTCATATATCAGACAGTGTATATATATACTATCATCGTTAGATTCATAACATGTATGCAAAAGTTAAATTTAAAATTCAAATTTTGCATAATTGTTGTTCATCCAACGCTGACAACAGTGTATACACTGTCAATATAAGAAAGATTAATCAATCTTTTTATATGATTAAACTTGAAATAGAGAGTATTGACAATTGCCTATTGTGAATATTGACATTGACCTGTATATCTATTTAAGCTAATTGAAGTTTTTAAGAATGTACACCTTATGAGTGGGATTATTTCGAAAAGGCTTGGAACCATTGGAGACGCGGCCAAACTTTAGCTCTTTTGTATTCAAGCATTGGAGATTCTTATGCCAGAAATGAAGTCATTCAATGCATCCAAGTTGGCTTACTATGTGTTGAAGAAGATGCCAGTAAAAGACCCACAATGGCTTCCGTGGTCTCCATGCTCAATCCTAGTTCTGTTTCCCTACCAACTCCACATCGTCCGGCAGTTTTCCGGAGCAATGGATCGGAGAGCAGGATCGGGTAGACGAGCTGAAAGTTGATCAATCCAACACTCAAAGAATTTCAGCTCCAAGCTCTGTCAATGAGGCATCAATTACTGAACCATATCCCAGATGAAGGAAGAAATAGGCCAATTCTGGAAGTAAATATCAAGTTCATCATCAGCATTATGTTGTAGATTTTGAAGCATGATTCATTTACCAGGCAGGTATCTAAATTTGCCCACTATTGTTGGAAATTAGGGGATCGTTTCAATGTTTGCTTCTTCACACTAATTGACTTCTTCCACCTTAGGGGAATAAGGATGTGCTTGAAAGAAAATGCAAGTTGTTGTCGCTCTTTAGATATTTTTTAAAAATGGAAGAGCAATTTTATTTATGAACATTAATCCCCAGCTGATCGAACAAACAATGTGTCTTGAACTTTTATCATTTGTACATAGCAAAGTTGGCTTCCAAACTGAGTCTATCAATCATATCATAGTACCTACGAATTATGAAGGATAGCCCAGGTTTACAATGTATACGTTTGGTAACAAAACCAATATAAAGGCTGTCTTGGTTCACAATTCTTGGAGTGTGTTATTAGTTAAAGGAGTTTTTCAGCATTCAATGATTTATTATCACCTAAGCTTTCTTAAGTATTCTGTTATAATAACAATGTACTTGCATTCGTACAATCTTCATATTTGTTATTCCTTCTTCTTTTTTTTTTCTTTTTTGTTTGAAGTATTTTACCCAATTTTGTCATTTAATTTTCCATATGTCTCGTACTAATAAAACAAAGAAAGTCCAACTCGGATTCCCATCCAAAACCAAATTCAAGCGGCACCCAAAATTCCACCATGTCAACTACTTCCATGAATGCCCAATACCAATTCAGTTACCCAATGCTATAACAGAAAGCCCAAGTCAAAACAATTGAAAAACCCACCATCGCACCATTACCTATTGTCTTCTTTTTTAATTATTCTTTTTCCCTTAAAAAGACAACCAAGCAAATTCCATATCCTATCCTGTGTAACTTCTTGATTTTCGTCTTGTAAATTTCTATACAAAATTTTGCGCTAAGATAATTTTATTTGCAATGTTTCATTAATTCATCTACCCAAGGCTCCAGCATGCATTAATTCAGTTTAGCTAATGGGCAAATCTTTTGTTTTTCTATGTTTCGTTTTGATGGAAGACAAAAATTCACTTTTAGATTTTCTTGGTCACAACTTTTTTCATATATTCATTCAAAGATGAAACTTTCATTTTGTGCATTTAATATATATATATATATATATTAAGTGAATTTGAATCTTGGATGTCATTAGATACATATATATATATATATATATATATAAATTAAGTGAATTTGAATCTTGGATATATGTCATTGGATAACATTTATAATAACTATAATTTACTTGCCTCCATTGGTTTAAAATTTAGTTACCCTTTGCTCATTAGTCCAATAAATTGTCATTTTAGATTAAATAAAATTGAAAATTACTTCTTCTATTTTTCAATTAGATAAACTTCAATGTTTCTGTTTTGTGTTAATGAATATAGTGAATTTAACTAGTTCTACTGCAATGATTAGGAGAACTAAAAGAATGGTTTTAGACTAGGTTACAGTTATTGCTAATATAAAAAAAAAAACTTTTCAATAGAATAAACTTTTGAAAATCAAAATAAAACATTTGTGGTTGCTTTAGATGAAAAAGCAGAAGCTTTAGAACTTCTAAAACATAAAGCTTGCACTTAATTATACTAGTGATTTTTCAGGTTATTTAGTAACTTATTGAGATTTGAGTATTTTGTGACTATCGGGAGCAAGAAAATTGAATAAAAGAACTATTGAAACAAGTGTTGAACCTGGAATCTTTGAAGCTTTTTTATTTATTTTTTAAATCTTTATGGATTTTGTTAGTGTAAGTTCTGCTATTCCACCTAATTCATCCCTTCTCCTGGCTTTGAAGCTTCTACATCTAAGAATGTCCACATTTTTATGGCTACTTCAAATAGTCAACATTTTCCAAATATTACGACTCTTCCGAAATTCAACTAAGACAAAATTCCTAGAGCTAAAAATCAATCAAGTATAACCCCTAAAATTTACCTCAACGTTTTGAATTTTTTTTGCTCATTTAATCTTGATTTATTCCTTGTTTGTAATAAAGTTATACTCAACCATATAAGTTTCCCCCGTCTCCCCCTATAACAAATTCCTAGCACCGCCACTGCTCCATCCCATCATGATTTCAAATGCAATGTGCTACTTCATGAGTTTTTTAAAGAATATTTACAATTAGTTAGGAGGGACCATTGATGTACATACAAACAAAGTCCACTTAATTTCTCAGGATAAATAGAGCAAAGGGCTTGAAGCCGTTCCCTAATGGTATCTATTGATAGTTTATTGTGACGCATGTCAAGAAAAGGATAGGTTGCTGTTTAGAGTTCGAAGGAATTTCAAATATTGAGATTAGTGGCGGGGGTTGGTGTGGGCCGAAATGTAATCGAATTGGGCTGAGCCTTTTTAACATGCTCCAACTCGGGTTCGAAATCAACATGGAGCTGGATATGAGTTTCAATTTTAAGCTTGACTTTCAACTCGATACGATAGTTTGACTTTTGTCATGCTTGAAATTTTGATTGACTTTTTCTTAAAAGTTAGGTCCTTCTATTACGTGCACTTAGTAGATTGGATAAAAGGTACTATCAAATTCTTTAATTATCACTAAACCTCAATTCGAAATTTGAAAGAAATATTACTATATCGGTTTGAAAAGGTCCACTCTTCTTGTGCTGACATATGAAATAAGAAAAGAAAAAAGAGTCACTTTAGTGTAGCTACGTGGATACAAGTAATATTGTACAAGTGGATGCTCCATGAATCGGGGAATTTTTTTTCTTTGTTTTTTTTTTTTTTTTGCTGGCAGGAGCTTACGATGATGAAGAAGCGGCTGCACGTGCATTTGACTTGGCAGCATTGAAGTACTGGGGACAAGACACAATTCTTAATTTTCCTGTAATCTATAATTCATCTTGCAAATCTTTGCATTTTTTTCCCTTTTTTGTTGAAGAATTTTTTTTTAAAATTTTTTTAGGTTAGATAATCATAGCGGTTTTGCTTAATGTATGTAGCTCTCGACGTATGAGAATGAGGTCAACGAAATGGAGGGTCAGTCTAAAGAAGATATGTGTACAAACGCAATTGGCAATAGGATCCCAAATTTCCTTTAAATGTTAGAGCTCTTTTTGATTTTCTTCCTATATTAAAGAATTTACTAGGTTCTCCAATGAAAATGTCAAACCTTCATCATTGAAACCGAATCTTCAGCAAAACAATACTTTAGAATCTTAAAGATTCTAATGCAAAACAATAACAAAGATTTCCTTCTCTTTCTTTTCCACCTCCAATCCTCTCTCTCTAAAGATTCTAAAGTAAAACAATAACAAGGATTTCCTTCTCTTTCTTTTCCACCTCCAATCCTCTCTCTCTCTCATCCACAGCAAGAAAGCATATATTATGGCCTACTACTTAGTAGTGCAGTGGGGATTTTTAGGTTGGTCATCGCTTAAGTTAAATGGGTAGACGTTGCTTTCCTTGAGGGTTCCTTTGAATTAATCAAAAGAAGATTAAGAAATGTAAATCAGTTTGACAAAATGGTGAACACGTTTGTATTGCAAACACAAGTAGTTGGACAGTTTATTGGCATTTTTTACAACAAAAATTATTGGAAAGTTTCAATCCAATTAAAATGCGACAGACTTTACGGGATTTTATGGTAAATTACATGTAATCACCTTGGATTTTTATATTAATATATGATCTCTTTTACATTTCAAAATATCCGCATAAACCCCTATTGTTTCATGTAATATGAAAAATAGACGGAAAACATCGATGGTTACAGTGATTGAACTAGATGTGCTCCAAAAGTGCATGTGGTGAATTAATAATATCCACTTAATGCTCCTACAATTTATAAATATCCACTTTAACCCTCTATAGATTTTGTATTTATCCACATAATTCTTCTATAACTTTATACAAGGTGGTCTAATTGTTGTTCGATTTAATATTTAAGTAAGGCCAATAATAGTAGTTCTACTAATAGTGTAACATGAGATATTTTTTTTGTAAAATTTCTATTTTATATGAAACCATAGAGGGTTTATATGAATATTGAAAATATTAGGGTTGTCATGTGACAATCAATGAATCTATAGGGGATTATGTGTATAATTTATCCTTTTTCTTAAAAGTATTGAACTAGTAGATAGAGATTCAATTTGGGTCCACTTTACTCAATAGAGCATTTGTCAAATTACAATTATCCTCCACGATGACGTTGTTTGATAGTTGTTAGCATCCTGAAATTTGCAATCCAGTCAAAATCCATTATATATATATTTTTTGTCAAACGGTCAAAATCTATTACTGGCGTATTGAATTTTGGTTACAGACCAGTCAGCTGATGGTTCAGGTCCAGGCGAGTTGGTTGTAAGACTTGCCAAGGTCAAGTTTTCCCAGGCCATAAGTTTTCCTGGCTTATACAACTTTCATGGTCCCTCAAACAATACTTAATTTGGCTCCTAATCTACCAATCTAGATTGTAGGTTGTTAGCCTTTTACTCTTTTGATGCCTTCCTTTGAAATGATCTCCAGAAATTTGTTGTTCCACTTCAAATATTACATGCTTTGTTTGCTTAGCTTCCATACCATTGAATATTGTTGTTCCACTTCCAACGACACAAACCCCTGGAACTATCTTGACTCTTACTGTGGAAATATTACATACAATCCTAACAGTCCTTCCGGCAGCATTTACAGAGCCAATCTGAATTTCTTGCTTTACAATCTGTCTTCGCATGCATCTCGGACAGACAACAATGGCTTCTATAATTTCAGTACTAGCGATGACCCTTCAAACAAGGTCTATGGCCTCTTTCTCTGTCGAGGTGATGTCAACACTGATGTTTGCAAAGAATGCGTCGCAGATGCCCACACACGACTACTTCATGAGTGCCCGAATCAAACAGCTGCTATTGTTTGGTATGACGAGTGCTTGGTACGTTTTTCTGACCAGACGATCTTCTCCAAGGCTGATTTGGGAGAGAATTTGACTAGGCGCAATCCATTCGATGTCCCTGGACCTGACTGGGACAAATTCAAAATGGTATTGATCAATTTGTTGCATAACGCTGCGGATAAGGCTGCAAATCATACCATGGGCAAAAAGTTTGCTGTCGAAGAAGGCAATTATTCCACTGATCAAAAGAGATTGTATACCCTTACGCAGTGCACACCAGATCTATCCCCTTATGACTGCAAAAGGTGTCTCACAGAGGCTATAATAGATGTACCCGCGTGCTGTTCCAAGAAGCAGGGAGGGAGAGTAATTTATCCAAGCTGTAACCTGAGGTATGAGGTCTCCAGCTTCTATGATACTGTATCCTCTGCATCGCCAAACTCTCCTGGCGGTCCTCCTCCTAAATCCACTGAAGGTAAGTTCTGCAGCCTTGCTATGGCCGTCTCTTCTTGGAATTGGCGTTGAATACAATCTTAATTCTTACAATTTCTTGTTTGTAGTACTAAATTCACATGCCTTCATTTTAAATTCATACCTTTATTATTGGAATTAATATTATTGAAGTTAGTAGAATATGTAAATATAGGATGAGGGGTGTGAATTCACTTTCACTCGGAAATATGTACCTATAGGAGACCACCACGTAACTTATTGAATTTTCTAAGTCAAATTTTAGTTGAATACGCAACAGTAAGATTTCAGCATTAGCACATCTTACTGATCACATGCATCATCATTTGTCATTTATGGAAGATTTTAAGTGGAGTCATCCTTCTTAGGACAGTAAATTTAGTCTTTTTGCAAGCATTAGGACTGTAGTAACTACTGAATGTATGTTGAAGTAGAATTGTTATGGTCATTGCGGAATCCGTCATCCTTCTTTGCATTACGTTTTTATTTAGTTATCTATCCATTTATCTATTATATGGTTTTTAAAACTCATGTACTTATGTTATAATTTTTGATTGGTTGATCAGCATACATGAATATAAAGTGCATTTGAGAAAGTTTTTGCATTCAATTTGCAAGAAACATTTACATAGTGTAAAAGGGTTTAAGATCACGGAAAATTTTCCGATGATTAATCAAATGGAAAAATTTGGTATTTTTAATTTAACTTTTGTGTATAACTAAAATAGTACATGAATTATATTATGGATGGTATTGATTGCAAAATTGATGTAAAAAAATGAAATTACTATGGCATAATGCAAAGAAGAATCCATTTTAGTTTTTCCAATTTAAGACAAAGACATTGAAGAAGATCGAGGATGTATTGTATGCATGTAAAAGATTTTCCGTTATAGTGCAATATAATTTGTTTGCTAGTTTGAAATCTGATATTAAATAAGTAAATTAATGGTACTTCTTTGTGGTTTAATGTTTTGCCTCTTAACCTCTTGTGGTTTCAAAATCGCAATTTTACCTTAGTTGTGCTTTGGTAACGTGAAGCCATTTGATCTTTCTTTGTTTTGTGACAAAACTAGCTGATAGGGTGTTAATTGTTGGTATTTTTATTATTAATTTTCCCTTCTATCCCTGACAAATATTGTGTTAATTGCTGATATTTACTCATATTTGGTATCGGGACTTAATTTCAGGAATGAAGCAGAAAACTACCAAAAAGGAGGGACTTTATGGAGAATATGGAGACTTCTAAGGGCTTCAATCCTTAGGCCTTGGATTGGTGGGGACCACAAAGCTATAAGTCATTTGGGCTCTTAAAAGAAAGCAACGTAGAGATACTTGGAAGAAGGAGTAATTTTGGAGACTTTGTCCACATGTGTGGGGACCACCGGAGATAGCTTTTAGTCATCTTACTTTTGGCTTTTTAAGGAGGACGTACAGAAGCAAGGGGGGACCTCTAGTTTAGCTTTTTAGTTTAGTTCTAGTTTCCTTTCTCTGGACTGGCCTCTGACACACGCCAGGTGTTCGACAATATTCCCCAACGGGAAAAACATCTTTTATTCCTTGCTTTCTAGTAAAAACGCAATGCCTTTGCAATCCAGTACTTTTGGCTGCAATTCAACTATGAGGAGTGGCTAATTTCTTCATCTAGTCAGAGGTTAAATCGAAGCTTTGGTTCGACAAAACTGTGAGATCGAATTGATTTCCCTACGTTCTTCAATTTGCAAGTATTTATATATTTCCTGTTCACTTATGCATATGATTATTTCTTGCAATTAAATACTTGATCACTGTTTAATTGTGTGAGTAATTAACAGCCATCTAAGAGTGCTCAATCCGTAATTGTTGGGTAATTTTAGGGCATGTGGCAAGTGATATGATTCAATTGTAGTAGAAACTTTTGAGTCGTTGTTGCGGAAATATATGATATAGCCTAAATAAACCGAGCGAGTGTGTTTGTTGGTTATAATTGGTGGCCAGTCTAATGATTAATGCTGTCAATAGGTTAAATCCTAAGAGCGTGTTTAGGACTGCTTAATTGGCTAGGGCAATAACTACAGAGCTTGTTGTGGTTATCGAATCAGGAAGGTTAGGCAGGTTGTCAGAGCTTGTTGACAACCATAACCAGTTTATTTGTAAATGAAAGATTTTATCTCTGCATCTGTGATCAGTGATTCGAACCATAAGTGGAGATTATACCTTTGACTAGAGATTTTCCTTCCGTCAATTTACTTTATATTTTTAATTTGAGCAATTAAATTAGACAGTTCCATATCAACTTCCCCCATTTTTATTTAATGTTACATTCATTCAAAATAAATTCCCAAGTCCCTGTGGATTCGACCCTGCTCGCTGCTATATTCGAATTTTGTCTTTAACGTAATTAATATACTTTGGTATATCGGATCAAGCAAACTCTGGCACCAGGGTGAAGCTAGTAACCCATTGCACAGCCTAAGTCCCTGCTCCAGTACCATAGTGGACTTAATTCGTGACTTAAGAGTAGGAATTTTATTTTTGCTGGTTTGACACCCAACAAATTTTGGCGCCGTTGCCGGGGACTTGGTGTCAAAATAAATTTATTTTCTTTGAATTTTATTTTCTTTGTTTATTTTTATTTTTTTTTTATTTTTATTTTTATTGTTACTGGTTTATGCCTAGATCTTCTCGTACAGGTGAACTGCAATATAATCCTGAGATAGAGAAGACTGCTCGTGCATTGAGAAAAGTAACAAGAGAACGAGCAGAGGCATCCTCCTCATCTACTGGACATAATTCAGTAGTAGATTTTGTGGATTCATTTAGTGAGACGGAAGAGATAAATAGCACCATGGCTAATGAACGTACATTGAGAGAATTGGCTGCACCAGATTTAAATCAACAGCCCCTATGCATTACTTATCCTACATTAGAGGTTGCATTTGAGTTAAAATCTGGACTAATCCATTTACTTCCTTCTTTTCATGGCTTACCAGGTGAAGATCCCCACAAGCATCTCAAAGAATTCCATGTGGTTTGCTCGACAATGAAACCCCAGGGAGTCACAGAGGAGCAAATTAAATTAAGAGCCTTTCCATTTTCCTTAGCCGATAAAGCTAAGGATTGGCTCTATTATCTGCCCTCTGGGTCAATATCCACATGGACAGACATGAAGAAGCATTTTCTAGAAAAATTCTTTCCTGCATCCCGAGCTGCAAGCATTAGGAAAGACATCTGTGGAATTCGACAATTCAATGGAGAGACTCTACATGAATATTGGGAAAGATTCAAGCAACTATGTGCTAGTTGTCCTCATCATCAAATTCCTGACCAACTCCTCATCCAGTATTTTTATGAGGGTCTGTCCCAAACTGACAGAAGAATTATTGATGCTGCCAGTGGGGGCTCCTTAGTGAATAAAACACCCACGGAGGCAAGAAATTTGATATTGAGTATGGCTGCAAATGCTCAACAATTTGGAGACAGGCAGGATAACACGACTCGTAGAGTCAATGAGGTAAGTAATTCTTCAATAGAGCAAAGATTAGATTGTCTAACTTCTTTGGTTGAAAAGTTAGCTATAGGACAAATGCAGCAATTGAAAACATGTGGAATCTGCTATGGTTCGAGTCATCCAACAGATATGTGCCCCACACTCCAAGATGATTCGAGTGAGCAGGCTAATGCAGTTGGATTTCCAGGACCACCTCAGAGACGGTATGATCCCTATGCAAACACCTATAATCCAGGATGGAGGGATCATCCTAATTTTAATTATGCAGTAAGGCCACCAGGATTTCCACAACAGTCACAATATCAACCTAGACCTCAACTTTCACAGCAACAACCTGCTCCTAAATCAGGTATGTCACTTGAGGATATTGTGAAATCTTTGGCTACTAACACTCAACAATTTCAACAGGAGACGAAAACTAGCATTCATAATTTGGAGAATCAAATGAGCCAGTTAGCTTCCACAGTCAATAGATTGGAGTCCCAATTATCTGGAAAGCTACCTTCGCAGACAATTGTCAACCCCAAGCAAAATGCTAGTGCCATCACATTAAGAAGTGGCAAAGAGTTGCCTGAGCCGAGCAAGAAAATTTCTGAACAAGCAATCGAGGAAGAGCTCGAAAAAGAGGGGAATGTGTCTCAACCTAGAGCCTTGGAACAACCAGATTTTGGAGAAAAATCAACACAAGTGGTTACACCTCCGCCTCCATTTCCTAGTCGACTGGCAAAGTCCAAAAAGCAAGAGCAAGAACAGGAGATTTTGGACACTTTTCGAAAAGTTGAGGTAAATATCCCTCTTTTAGATGCAATTAAGTAAATTCCTAGATATGCTAAATTTTTGAAGGAGTTATGCACTGGTAAGAAAAAGTTGAAAGGAAACGAGAAAGTGCATATGGGAGAAAATGTTTCGGCAGTTTTGCAGAAAAAATTGCCTCCTAAATGCAAGGACCCAGGTATGTTTACTGTCCCTTGCAAAATAGGTAATATTAAAATTGAAAAAGCTATGTTGGATTTGGGTGCTTCGATAAATGTTATGCCTCGTTCTATTTATAATTTGATGAACATTGGGCCTTTAAAAGAGACGGGCGTAATAATTCAACTGGCTGATCGATCAAATGCCTATCCTGATGGAGTTTTGGAGGATATTTTAGTGCAAATTGATAATTTGATTTTTCCTGCAGATTTTTATGTGCTTGATATGGAGGATGATAATTCTAATTCATCTCCAATACTGTTAGGGAGACCATTTTTGAAAACTGCTAGAACAAAAATTGATGTTTTCACTGGCACATTGACTATGGAATTTGATGGTGATGTTATTAAATTTAGTATTTATGATGCCATGAAATATCCTGGTGAATCTCATTCAATTTTTGTTATAGATGTAATTGATTCTTTGGCGCAGCAAAATTTTGAATTTAATAATGACGATGCGTTGAAGGTTGCTATTTCTACTGGTCTCTGTCAGGAAAATTTGCAAAAGATAAAAGGGAAGTTTGTTTTTCCTTTTGAATTGCAGGAAGTTATTTTTGAATTGAATTCTCTTTGTCCAGAATTTTCCAATGTGTCTTACTTGGAATTACCTCTGTCTCATTCACAGCTTTTGCCATCTATTGTGCAAGCCCCGAATGTGGAATTAAAGCAGTTACCGGATAATTTAAAGTATGCATTCTTGGGAGATGGAGATACACTCCCAGTAATAATTTCCAGTAAATTGACTGCTTTAGAGGAAGAAAAACTAATTCGGGTGTTGAAGGACCACAAGGAGGCAATAGGATGGACAGTGGCTGACATAAAAGGATTAAGTCCAGCCACTTGCATGCATCGCATCTTGTTAGAAGATGGTGCTAAGCCTTCGAGAGAGGCTCAACGGAGATTGAACCCACCAATGATGGAGGTAGTGAAGAAAGAAGTTTTAAAACTTCTTGACACAGGTATAATCTATCACATTTCGGATAGTAAGTGGGTAAGTCCTGTTCAAGTAGTTCCTAAAAAGACAGGAATTACTGTTATTGAAAATCCTAAAGGTGAGTTAGTGCCCACTCGAGTTCAAAATGGGTGGAGAGTTTGTACCGATTTTAGAAAATTAAATGCATTAACTCGTAAAGATCATTTTCCATTGCCTTTTATTGATCAGATGTTGGAAAGGTTGCAGGAAAATCTCATTATTGCTGTCTTGATGGTTTTTCAGGTTTTCTACAAATTCCAGTGGCGCCTGAAGATCAAGAGAAAACCACATTTACTTGCCCTTTTGGTACATTTGCCTATAGA
>NC_040039.1:35966362-36105699 GCF_003713205.1 Coffea eugenioides
TGTGAACTTTTTAACGAATGTGACCAATCAAAATGTGAGATGGGTATTGGATTGGACCAATTGTGTCAAGCCTGTCCTTCGCACCAAGGCATCCGAGTTTGTTCCTTTATTGGGTACTCAGGGTATCATGGCATACAATCCAAGAAGGTTCCTCCGACAATTAGGGCGAGTTCAAGATGTGCCGTCTGCAGTTGATCTGACTACATTTACCATCATTTTCGACAAAGGGATATGTCCGAGAGAAATTCCGATGAAGATTCTTCTTGATGAGGCCTGGGAGACGTTGTCCGACGATGAACGCGTCAAGTACGTTCCAGAACTCAAACAAAGGGGATTGACCACTCCGCAATACGAAGACTGGGTAGGAGGATCCGTTGCGCAAGAAATTCAAGATGAGCCATCTGAGGAGGTGAAAAAGTTGAAAGTCATTATCGAAGCAAAGGATAAGGAAATTCTGCAGTTAAGTAAGTCTGTCGAAGCATACAAAGGGATGGCCGAGCAAAGCAAGCAATTGTATGAAAAGGAACGAGGAAGGCGTCAAGAGCTGAAAAGGAAATGTGCAGAATTATATGACCAAACTGAATGTGTTAGAATTCCATATGCTAGGGAAACAAAGGACTCTGTATTAGATAGGTTCAGAAGTTTTGGTAATCTTGTACGAAATCGTCTTTGTGATATGATGTAAATATTGGCAAGTTTATCAATGAAAATGATTTTTCTTTTGCCCTCATTTGGAATTATTGTCAAAAACAGGTTTGTGTTACGGGTCCCATTTCGAAGGTGTTGCATCATGCTAGGCCTACCCTTGGCACAAAAAGGGCCCCCAAAATAGGACATGCATCCGAATTGTTTGAATAATTACTAACTCATGTCTTTTTCTTTTTTTTTCTCTTTAAATTGCAGAAATTCAGTAATCATTGGTTTATCTAAAGAAGTCTTTTGCATTTTCAGGTAAATTTCAAAATAGCTTTTCGGAAAAGCCCCATTATTACGCGATCCCGAAGTAAAGCCCAAAGGAATCGTGTAGACATGAGTACCCAACCAGAATCATCCGATAAGGCCGTTGCAACTACCCAGCCGGAAGCTGCAAGTCCTGGGGTTCAGTTGACAGAGTTACTCACAAAATTTGGGGAAATGGCATCGGAAATGGCCGCTCAGAAGAAGTTGATTGATGAGCTCGTTAGTAGTGGAGTGCAACCTGTGCCTGTGCCCACTACACAACCACAATCCGAACCATTTGTTATTCCTCCATTTCAAACTACGTTTGAGGGAACTGTAAACCCGCAATATGCTTTTACTCAAAATCCTCCTTTCTACCCTCGTTATGGTCAAGGATTTCAGCCTCAAGGAGATCCAAATATACATCTGAACCCACCAGTTTTTTATCAGACTACCGCGGAGCCCGTTGTGCCGGAGCACACTTTTCAAAATAAGCTAGAAATGGGAGAGTCGTCTGCCCAGATTGATATGAAGTTACTTAAACGCTTGGATCGTTTTGATGAATTTATCCGGAAAAGCCAAGGTTTAAGCAAACAAGGGGTGTTGGATTATGATGATTTGTGCCTGTTTCCGAACGTGCAACTGCCGGTGGGGTTCAAGACTCCTAAATTCAACAAATATGATGGAACAAGCAACCCTAAAACGCACCTGCATTTGTTTGCTAACAAGTTGGGCAAGCCAGTGGATGACGAGAATTTGCCGTTGAGATTATTTCCAGAAAGCTTAGAAGGGGATGCTCTCGATTGGTATTCCAACCTAAAGCCAGAGGAAGTGAAGACCTGGCTCGATCTGTGCAATGCCTTCATCAGACAATATGAGTATAACTGTGAGCTGGCACCAACCCGAACTACTTTGGAAGGAACGAAGAGGCGACCATCTGAAGATCATAAGACATATGCCAAGAGATGGAGAAAGATAGCTGCGAAAGTGGAACCTCCGATGACTGAGGATGAAATTATTCGCACATTTATAAAGGCACATGACCCGCCATATTTCGAAGAAATTTTCCGTATGACTGGTTGTTCTTTTGCTGCAATTGTGAATAAACTGGAAGAATTTGATGACTTTGTGAGAGTCGGAAAAATTGTTAACGTCTCTGCTCTGAAATCCCAGTTGGATGCTTTACAAGGTCAAGGAAGCAATGTGAAAAAGCCGCCGTTCAAAAAGAAAGAGGGGGATGCAACCTTTGTTTGGAACCAAAACCCTTCACCCAGACCCCGATATCAACACAATCCAACCTACCAACCGCCTTACTCTTATTATTCAAACTCACATCCTGTATATACTACCAACATCCACCACCCTCGACCTCGCCCAAGCTATCCTAACCCACCTTCAGCCCCTTTTCAAATTTCCCAACCAAATCCACCCCAAAACCGACCTCACCCTCCATATAACCCAAGATTTCCTCCACCAAATAGACCTATTTACAACCATCCTCAACCTCCTGAACCTTACAACCGATCACCTAGCCGTACATTCACCAATTTAGGCAGGCCTCTGGACCAATTGTATGACCAGTTGAAGGCCGCCGGGAAAATTGGTACAGTACCCCCTCCTACCTACCCATATGGCATGCCCGCATGGTATAATCCACAAGCTGTCTGCGCTTATCATTCTGGGGCCCCCGGACATGCCACCTTTGATTGCAGGGCGCTTAAGCATAAAATCCAAGATATGGTTGAAGCCGGGGAGATTGTGATCCGAAAAAGGGAGACACAAGGGCCGAACGTAAATAGGAACCCTTTACCGGAACATGCCAATATCATTGGGGTTATTCTGGATGATACGGAGTATGTGGAACCAGTCAGAGAATTGGCAAGGGAAACTGAAGTGTTTGGGGTCACAGACCAACCCTTTGTCATAGAATTGCCACTTGAAGAGGACAAAAAGCCCTTTATTTTGGATCTCACGCCAGCCGAGAGTGAGGCTTTGGAGCCGGTGGTTATTGAATTCCCGCAGCAAGAGCCTGTTTTAAGCATGCAACAAGTGCCATGGAATTATGATGAACCTGACGTACAGATTGGGGAAAAGTCAATTGCTAAAAAGGAAGAAGTGTCAGCAGTCACCAGATCGGGGAAGGTTGCAAGTCCATTTGAAGCTACCATTCCGATTCAAGCAAATAACTCCGAGCCGCCCGTTAAACCAACAATCACCGAGAGAGAAGCCTTGGATTTCCTTAAGAGACTTCAGAGAAGTGAGTACAATGTAGTTGAAAAGCTGAGCAAGTCGCCTGCCCAGATATCCATGTTAGATTTACTCTTTTCTTCAGATAGGCATAGGGACGCGCTGATCGAGGTGTTGACCAAAGCTCAAATCCCTAAGGACATTTCAGTTGATAATTTCTCACATGTGGTTGGGAACGTATTATTCACCAAACAAATCACTTTCTCTGACGAGGAATTGCCGGCGGAAGGCATTGGACATAACAAGGCCATGTACATAGTTGTGAGGTGCAACGGAAAAATGCTGCCGAAGGTATTGATTGACAATGGATCCGCTCTTAATATCTGTCCCTGGAGCACCTTGGAAAAGCTAGGATTGCAAGACGTCAAGCTGAGGCCTTCAGGGACCATAGTCCGAGGTTTTGATGGAGCGCAAAGAGAGCCAATAGGAGAAATTGATTTAGTAGTTGAAATGGGGCCCGCCCAGTTTCAAATAACCTGCCAAGTCATGCACTTTCCTAGTGTTTACAACGTTTTGCTTGGCAGGCCATGGATTCACAAGTCTGGGGCGGTGCCTTCTTCATTGCATCAATTGCTGAAATTTGTAGTAAATGACAAGCTGATAACTATATTTGCCGAAGAGGATTGCCTTGTAATCACCGATTCTGAATCCAAAGAAGAGGGTAGCCGAAGCTCCACAGTGACCCCTCATAGCACATCTGATATTGTCTCCGTCAGTTGGATAACAAAGGAGGAGCAAGCTCTATCAAGGGCCAGTGTCATGATGGCTAAGGAGATGATCCGCGGAGGCTATGAATTTGACAAAGGGCTGGGACGAGATCTGCAAGGAATTTTAAAGCCAGTGGAGATTGTGGAGAAAAATGATTCGTTTGGTTTGGGTTTCCGACCAACTGCTAAGGACATTAGAGAGATGAAGGAGCGCAAGAAAGCGGAGAAGGAAGGAAGGCAAAGGGCTCTTGACATTCCACCCCTGCAATATACTTTCCCACGACCAGCCGAGGTGATCATGTCAGAAATCAACCCAGTTGACGAAATTGAAGCAAGTTTGGCCCAATTGTTCGTTGGGGCAACATTTGAAGATAGTGTTCCGAGCGAAGCTGAATTTCCTGACATCCTCGATGGATCAATTCCCAACTGGACAGCCGAGGCTCTGCCCATTCGAAAGGAGTTTCGGTAAACTGAAAGGGGTTTATCATTCATGTGAATTCATGAAAATACTTTTGCATCTGTAAATAGCCAATGAAAACAATTTTACTTTTGACTAACATTTGCACATGTAAATATTGTTAAGTTTTCATTTCCATTTGCTTTCAATCAAAGGCTTTATAGAAAGTGCACAAGTTTTTCTTGTCATGTTGTGTTGTTTATTCGCTTGTTTATATTTATATTGCTTGTTCATTTGTTTGTTGTATGCTTATCTGCTTATTATGCCACATTCGTTAATTCTTTCAGATGGCTAAAAATAAAATTATTTGATCCTTTGGATATCACAATTCTGGAATTCAATAACGGCAATCTCTATATCACTCATGACTTGGAGGTCTGTGAATCCGAACTCCAAAGCGAGAGTGATAATGAGGAGGTATTCGATTCTTTTGCAAAGGACCTTGAACAATATGAGGAAAAACCAAAACCGAACCTGGAAGAAACAGAAAAGGTTAACATTGGCACTGAGGATGAAGTTAAGGAGGTGCAAATTAGTATTCATTTGAGTGAAAGACAGAAAAATGAGATGCTTGAATTCTTGACCATGTTCCAGGATGTATTTGCGTGGTCCTATGATGATATGACTGGCATTTCAACTGACGTGGTAGTGCATAGGTTACCCACAGACCCTTCTTTTCCACCCGTAAAGCAAAAACCCAGAAAATTCAAACCAGATATGAGCCTCAAAATAAAAGAGCAAATTGAAAAACAACTCAAAACCAACATTATCATTGTTTCCCATTACCCAATTTGGCTTTCGAATCCAGTCCCTGTTCCAAAAAAGAATGGAGAGGTGCGAGTTTGCGTTGATTATAGAGACCTTAATAAAGCCAGTCCTAAAGATGATTTCCCTCTACCAAACATTCACATTCTCTTAGACAATACTGCCGGACATGAGATTGAATCCTTTTGTGATTGTTTTGCTGGCTACCACCAAATTTTGATGGCAGAAGAGGATAGGGAGAAAACTGCTTTCATTACCCCTTGGGGTACCTTTTGCTACTGAGTCATGCCTTTCGGTTTAAAGAATGCTGGAGCAACGTATCAGAGGACCATGACAACCCTATTTCATGATATGATCCACCGGGAGATGGAGGTTTACGTGGATGACATCATAATCAAGTCTAAGAGGGCAGAGGACCATTTGGTTGATTTGAAGAAATTATTCGAAAGATTGCGGAAGTACAATTTGAAGTTAAATCCTGCGAAATGCGCCTTTGGAGCACCTGCGGGTAAGCTGTTGGGATTCATTGTTAGCAAGAAGGGCATAGAAATAGATCCAGTGAAAATCAAAGCAATTCGAGATATGCCAGTGCCGAAAACTCAGAAGGACGTGAAAAGCTTCTTAGGGAAGATCAAATTATTAAGAAAGAATGTACCGTTGTATTGGAATGAGGAGTGCCAGCAGGCTTTCGACAAGATTAAAGATTATTTGTTGCATCCACCAGTCTTAGTGCCGCCCAAATCGGGCCGACCATTGATCATGTACTTGTCTGTACTCGATGGAGCAGTAGGGTGTGTTCTAGGTCAGCACGATGACTTTGGAAGGAAAGAACAAGCCATTTACTATCTAAGCAAGAAGTTCACGCAGTATGAGGCTAATTATTCATTCATTGAGAAAAGCTGTTGTGCATTGGCCTGGGCATCCCAAAAATTGAGACACTACCTGTTGAGCCATACCATTTATCTTATTTCCCGATCTGATCCTTTGAAGTATCTTTTGGAGAAACCGATGTTAACCGGACGCCTGGCCAAATGGCAGATAATTCTCTCAGAGTTTGATATTGTTTTCACTTCACAAAAGGCGGTCAAGGGGCAAGCTATAGCGGATCATTTGGCGGAAAATCCAAGGGATGATGATTATCAGCCACTTCATACGTATTTCCCTGATGAGAAAGTTTTATTCGTAGGCGCTACAGATGATATAAGTGAACAAAGCCCTGAATGGAGGCTTTTCTTCGATGGAGCTTCGAATTCCCTCGGAGTTGGAATTGGAGCTGTTCTGGTTTCACCCGAAGGGAAACATTACCCTGCCGCTGCCAAATTGCAATTTGTCTGCACAAACAACATGGCTGAATATGAAGCTTGCATTTTTTGTCTCAAAATGGCTTTGGAAATGGAAATCAAAGAGTTGATAGCTTTCAGCGATTCAGATTTGCTTGTGCATCTAACCTTGAAACAGTGGATAACCAAAGATTCAAAAATTCTGCCCTACCATTGCAGTCTGCTTACTCTGGCCAAGCAATTTCGAAATTTGGAGTTCAGACATCTTCCACGTGCCCGGAACGCATTTGCCGATGCTTTGGCCACTTTAGCTTCTATGACCCGATATCCTGATGAATTGAGGATCGAGCCAATTCCGATTCAACTTCAAGACAAACCTGCCCACTGTTGGGTTGTAGACAAGTCCTCCGATAATGTTCCGTGGTATACTGATCTCAAGGAGTTTCTCAAAACAGGGTCTTACCCTCTACATGCTGGTACAAAAGACAAGAATTTTCTGCGTAGAATGGCTTCAGAATTTTTCTTAAATGGAGAAGTGTTGTACAAAAGAACTTTGGATTTGAACCTTTTAAGGTGCATTGATGAAGATGAAGCTCAATATATGATGAAGGAAGTGCATAGTGGCGTTTGTGGACCTCACATGAATGGCCATTTGCTAGCGAAGAAAATCATGAGAACCGGATACTTCTGGCTTACTATGGAGCATGATTGTATAGATTTTGTCCGAAGATGTATAAAATGCCAAATGCACGGTGACATTATACGCGCTCCACCCACTGAACTGCATAGCATGACCGCCCCATGGCCCTGTTCAATGTAGGGTATGGACGTGATTGGTACAATCGATCCTCCCGCTTCAAATGGACATCGATTTATATTGGTGGCGATCGAGTACTTTACCAAATGGGTTGAAACAGAGTCATTCAAACATGTCACGAAGAAGGTAGTGGCCAATTTCCTGAGAGATCACATCATCTGTCGCTTTGGAGTACCCGAAACGCTTATCACGGACAATGCCAAGAATCTGAACAATGACATGGTAGATGGACTATGTGAGCAGTTCAAAATCAAACACCGCAATTCTGCCATTTATAGGCCTCAGATGAATGGAGCTGTAGAAGCCGCAAATAAGAATCTGAAGAAAATTATCCGCAAAATGACAGAAAAGCATCGCGATTGGCATGAAAAGTTGCCTTATGCATTGATGCGTACCGGACTTCTATTCGGACATCGACTGGGGCAACGCCATATTCACTTATGTATGGGATGGAAGCTGTATTACCAGCTGAGGTTGAAATTCCGTCGCTACGAATCCTTATGGAAGCTAAATTGGAGGAGGCCGATTGGATCAAGCAGCGCCATGAGCAATTGACTTTGATAGATGAGAAGCGATTCAATGCTATCTGTCATGGGCAATGCTATCAAAAACGTGTGGCCCGAGCTTACAACAAAAAAGTCCATCGACGGGCATTTGAAGAAGGTGATAAGGTACTGAAGCGAATTTTGTCAATGCAAGATGAAGCTAAAGGCAAGTTCGCTCCAAATTGGCAAGGGCCGTTCATTATCCAAAAGGTATTACCTGGCGGAGCTCTTATTTTGGCGGAAATGGATGGACGGGTTTTCCCTCAACCCATCAACTCAGATATGTGCAAAAAGTTTTTCATTTGATCATGCAAATTTTCTTTAGAAATTCATGCAAATGGCGAAATGCAAGTCAGGCCATCTTCTTTTACACTAAAAAACATTTTATCTCTACTTGTCCCCTTTGAGCCATCAGAATTGACAAATCTCGTTTGATAACCCTTGAGAATTGCAAACCCCACACTGGGGCAAATTTGTTTCGAAAAAAAAAAAACCTACACTGGGGCAAATTTAGTTTTCAAAGAAAAATGCAAAAAGTGAGGAAAATACAATGAAAAATGCAAAGAGAGAAAATCTGATCAAACTGGGGCAAATTTTCCTCAGTTTCGGAGTTGTTCTCAAAAGGGTGCAATCTCAAGTTATTTCACCCCTCGTATCAAATCTGCTTTCAAGCCTCAACCTTTCTTGAAAAACACCCCACCTGACCTCATTACAAAAGCCCAAAGTCCTGGTTTTCGTCACTTGCTGCATTTCTATAAGAAAATTTGTTAATCAACTGGCAGGTGATGTCCGTAATGTCTTCGCCTAATTTTACAAGGGAAGTACATTTTACTGATGCCAGAAATCTTTAATTCATGTTTCTGAGTCGATCATGGTCGAGATATTTCATTCTTCTTTAGGTGAAAACCCGAAGGGGCACCTCGAAAGAAAAAGAAAAAGAAAAAGAAAAGAAAAAAAAGGAAAAAGGAAAAGAAAAAAGAAAGAAAAGAAAAAGGAAAAGAGAAAAGAAAAACAACAAAAGGGGTGGGGGCAACCTTGGTGAAAACCCGAAAGGGCGCCAAGGTAGGTTTTCTCAACAGACAAGCTCAAGAAGGAACAGCCGGTGACCTGGTTCATTTGGGGTTTTCCTCATATTTGTGATACTTCTGCCAATATCGGATTCCGAAGAGAAAATATCCAAAGTTTTGAATATGATATTCGTTGGTTAAATTTGTATTTGTTCTTTACAAATATTCTTTTGCAAAATGTATCTTTATAAACCTCTTGGTTATTCTCAAATTATTTGTGTATGAATGCTTATGATTGTCTACATTCTTTTGCATGCTCATCTTTGCCTAACATAGGAAATCATCTTGCATATACATTGATTTTTATATGACTAATTTTCATGCATCATTCTTTCACCATTAAATTCAAATGAATGATAAACCCTGAGGTTTGTGCAAAGATAGGGGATTCAATCATCAGTTACAGGGAGTAACATACAACAAAGCTACCACCTGGATTGGGTGACGTGGTAAATCTGCATTTTATCAGTCTCAGAAATTGAAAGGTTTAAGGCAGACGCCGCCGAGCCGAAATAAAAGCATCATAAGACTCATGTTTACACGACTCTCAAGGCAAACCGGATCAAATAATGGTGGCAAGCCCATTATTTCTTCTTTTCTTGCAGGAATGTTGCATTTACAAACAAAAGCAGCCACTCTCTTTTTGGCACCTAAACCGATGTCAGACAAAGCTTCCCAGTAAACAAGGATCGATGTTATTTGCAAGACTCGATCATAAGAAACAACATCAGCTATCGTTTCAGTCACAGAAATCCAAATTTCCCTCTTGGTACAAAAGTTGAACTATTCTCAGGTAAAAAAAAAAAAAAAAAAAAAAAAAAAAAAAAAAAAAAACTCAATTCACTGTTTAAACTTCCCCAGTGAAGTTTCGTTTTAAATTCCTTGTTCGGTCCCGTTTTAAATTCCTGTTCGGGCCAGTCCCGTTTTAAATTCCGTTCGGGTCAGTCCCGTTTTAAATTCCTGTTCGGGTCAGTCCCGTTTTAAATTCCTGTGTTCGGGTCAGTCCCGTTTTTAAAATTCCTGTCCGTTCAAATCATTTTGCAGCCGAATAACACAGGTAAGTATTTGGTGTCTACTTCTTTGTCTCAAGTTTTTTCAAAACTCAAACAAAGAGGGGCAAACTGTAGACACCAAATTTTTAAATAATTTGTATGTTGCATCTAATTCATGATTTTTGTTTTAGATTGTCTGCATTTTAGTTGTTACCTTTTTTATTTGTCTTTTATTTGCTAATTATTTGTCATATTAATTTTGTTCACGTTTTAGTTTTAGTTTTAGTTTTAAGTTTTAACGTAAAATTTGTGAAAAAAAAAGAAGAGGAAATTGATGAAAAATGGAAAATTGTGCTTTGTTGATTCTAGTTTATTTAGTTTCTATCCAATGTTAATTAAATTATTTTTTTTTGTTGTTTTTGTTGTTTGTTATCTATTTTTATTATCAGTTTTATTTAATTAATTTCAAAAAATTCAAAAAATTCAAAAAATCACAATTCCATTTCTGCCGGATCACATTTCCTTTCCCCTCTAAAAACACTCAACCTCCTCCATCCGCGATTCATCTTCATTTCAGCACCCCATCTCCACTCCACTATCACACCTAAAACAACAACAACATTCTCTCTTTGCCTTGTTATTATCGACCGAGAGTGAAGAGCCGAGCTTCCCATTTTCCTGTCTGATCAAAAGCTTGAGCAAGGGAGGAAGTTGCGCAAGTTGCTTTCTTAAATTGTTCGCGAGTGAGTGTGAGAGATAACCGCGTGAGTTTTATCATCCTCTTCCTCACTGCCTAGAGCTTCCATTCCTTTCTTCAACCTCAACCATCTGCGATCATCCTCCATTCCATTCCGCGTGCAAGCTTGAGCAAGAGAGGGAGTTGGCGGGCTGCATTCCTGTGCTGTCCGAGAGTTAGCCGAGAAAGAAACATTGCAGCTTCTTGTTGCGTGAGCTGAGCTTCCAGCTGAGGTAAATTCTAGACTTAGGCTAGCTAATTATGGGTAGATGAAGCTGTTTAAGAGCTTGCATGTGAAGTTTATGCTTCCGGATGATGAAAACAAAGCATTAGAAAAATCTGATTTGGAAGGAATGGGTTTGCCGAGAAACTGAAATGGAAATGCAGCTTTAATTTTGTTTCCCTGAGGCAATCTGAGCTTATAAATGTGATTAACTAACTTAAGACAAGATGATTAAGCTTTGCATGCAGCTCATTAGCTCGGTTAAGCAAGAAATAAAAATGAACAAGAAAATCTGCTGCATGCAAGATCATCCGAGAATAGCCGAATGAATTTCTGGATTTGTGGATGTTTATAGTTGCTGTCCGAACTTGATCTGAACTAGAAATGATAGTAATTTCATTAAGTAGCCTTGCATGTTAGTTTTGGGTACTTAACACAATGATTCAACCGAGGTAAATTCGGATTTAAGACCAACCAAGTGCTGGAAAATTTATGTGATTTGCCGAGGGAGTGAAACTGGAATTTGCAGCTGTTTTTGGGAATTTTTCTCTGGAAAATAATGCTTGGAAATGCATGAAAAATGTTGTTTTAAGTCTTGTATGACATTCAGTAGTAAACCATTTGAACTGTGGGCAAATTTGGCCAAAATTGTTGACACATAGCTGCTGGAAATGTTTCAATTTATCCGAGGAAGGGAGAAAGAATTTTTCCAGTTTTCTTTGGGAATTTTGGGATTCCAAATTGTTGCATTTAAAGTTTGACAAGCTGTAAAATATTCCACACTTGTTGATTTCACTCTAGAATATTTTAAGAGGGTCATGCATGCGATTACTGTTAAGATGATATCCGGAAGTCTTGTCTGAAATAAGAAAAGCTGCGCTTCATTGCTCCTGTTTTGTTCATTGGCTTTGCTTGCGTCTATAAGAAAGTTCATGTTTGGGGACATTCGATGGTAATGGGGGGCAAATTCCTTGCATTTGGTCTGTAAATGACATATTGGTAGAGCTTGTTGGAGTGTTTGCACGCAAATAAAAAATTGCTGCATTTTTCTTCTTACTGTTTCTTTCCATGGCTGTTTTCTGAGCTTGCATGCTTAATTCTGTGTGGAAGGGAAGAAGTGGAAAGTTTAGTGTTGAGTTCATGTCTTTGGGTCAAAAAGTATTTGAATCATGCCCAAGCACTTGCTGGAAAATGCATTTCAACTTGCCAAATCAGTTTTATATGTTCCAGATTTTTCAACTTGCTGAACGTATTTTATTTTTGTTTGCACTGGATTTTGCTCAGTTTTTTTTTCTATTTGTTTGGATGATGGCTTGCTGCCTAGTTTAAAGCCTTGTGCTTGGGTTTGAAATCTGAACTGGAAAACAAGTTGTGTGTTGGGCTTTGTTTAGTTGCTGAAGGCTGAATAAGAAAATTGCAGAAACGTTTCTCACATCATTTTTGCTGCATTAGTTTAATGTTCCATTCGGCAACAGCTTACAAGTCGGTTTCATCACTTTGTTTGTACATTTAAATCTTGGGTTTGATTTAGTTGATAATTGATAGTTAAAATCTGGGTTTGGTGAACTCGTTTGCATGATGAAATCTCGACTGAAATGGTGTAGAAATCGCAAAGAGATTGCAGCAGCCTTTTGTTTTCTTTTCCTTTACATGTTTGCATGATTTTCCAGAATTTGGCATGAAATATTTCTAAATTTTCTACCTGATTGGATGGTGGTGAGTATGAAGTTTGGGTCTAGATTAAAGTTGTGTGTTTGGGTTTGAAATCCGAGCTTGAACAATAAGCTGTGCGTTTGGTTTTGTCTTGGAAGCAAAAGAGAGCATGTTGCATTTTAGTTGCAGTAGTTTAAGTCTCACGTAGCTTGCATGAATTTGCATGGAAAAATTGTTTCAAAATTGCCTCTTAACCCCCTCAAGTTTCCCCTTATGCCAGTATGACCCAAAAAATTGGGAAAATCAATCAAATTGACCCCTCAAATTTCTTTAGTTTTTGCAATCAAGTCACTACTTGTTTTAAATTTTACATGGGCTGTTCACCTTCCTTTAAATGCCTTGGATTGATTCAATTTCATGTTTACTTTTATCTTTTGTGATTATTTCTTGATTAAAGTGATGCTTTGACTCTTTTATTATTTTTGAGGGTAAATAAGTGGTTCCATTCCATTTGGGCCCAACTCAAGGGAGGTACACCCTAATCCTTCATTTCTTACTTGATTTTGACTCTACGTGCTCCTATGTGTTATGTGTGAATATGCATGCTTTAATTCGCTTTTCATTTCATGTTTAATTGCCTATTTCGCTTTCTTTTTATTTCATTTTTCTTAATTTGCAAGTGATTTGAAGGCACTTGAATACCAAGTTGTAATAGCTAGGTTATTATTTTTATTTTTATTCCGTTCCCCCTCCTAGATTGTATAGGCCTTCTTCCCCTAAAAATGTAATAGTTAGGGCCTTAGTTGCCTTATGTGTCTTGCATGTCTATGTGCTATATGTTTCATCGCTTTCTTAGGTTTTGGCATCTAGATATGCATGCTAAGTGTTATGTGCTATGTGTTTATGAGTGTTTGGCATGTCTACTCGCTTTCCATAGCCATGAATGAATGTGATGGATGAATGTACGTTTCCACTAGTCCAACGCTAGTAGGAATTCATAGAAAGGGCTAGTCCAACGCTAGACCCAATAGGCCATCTCCTATCGTGAGTCCATACTTGCATGTTTCACTTCATTTCATGCATTTTTCTTGGTTTTATCATTTGGCATGCTCCTCGAACCCCTTTCCCCTCATTTTAGGATTTTTGCACCTCATGCTAGTTATAGGGTCCATTTGCCTGAGAGTCCCCTTAAATATGGGATATAGACGAGTGTGACTTTTTCTAAACCTTAGCACGCTTGTATTCCCTCTATAAAAGGGCAAATTGAGTCACGATTTAGGTCTCCCCGTACCCAATATGCATGAATTCCCTAGGCTCATGCATTTTTTAATCCACTCTACCATTTTATACCCTCATCACACTTTCATTTTTCCTCCCATTTTGCACACATGCACTTCATATTATCATTGCACATACCGTACCTTGTCCACTCACGTGCACATTTTCATTTACATATTTATTGTTTTTTTATTACTTTTTTTTCAAACTCATGTCCTCACATTGCATACATGCATTCCATTCATTTGCATCCCACTCGCATTATTCGTGACTTCTTCAAAGGATCGTTATTGGGCTTCACAATTAATGTGATTGGCACCACTCAACCTTTGAAGAGAAATTTCCCCCAATACCCCTAGGTCTAGGGTTTGCATTCATGTAGTACATCCAAATGTAATAAATTCTTTGGTTAAAACAAGAAAATCTTTGATTAAATCACGCAACTAGCCTTGGCTAGGTCGAAGGGGTGCCTTGGATTTTTATCCTTGCCTTCCCCTTCGTCAAATGTGACTCCCGAACCTTTTTCGTTGGTTTACGTGGACTAGGAGTCGTTTAAAAGGGGTTTCTTACTATTTTTTCCTATTTTTTCTTTAAAAATTCATTTTTAGGTGACTTGGTACACCTTAACTCATTACCAAGTGGCGACTCCGATTTTTTTATTTCAAAAACCCTTTTTAAACTATAATTTTGGGTCAAATCGTCGCATTCTCAAACCCCCATTTAGACCCATTTTTTCTTTTAAATCACAATTCATTTTTCAATCACAAATTGAATCAAAAAATACATTTTTTAAACCATTTATTTATTTATTCAAAAAATGGGGCGCGACACTATCAAAACGGTCAGAGGTTGCATTTGCTAGCTTTTCTATGGCTAAATCAAATTGATTATAAGAATTTTCTACAACTAGCTCCCAAGAGGTATAAGAACATTTAGCTAATGGTTCACTTTCTAAATCCCAAGGTAGAGGTGCATTAGCTAACTTCTCTATTGCCAACTCCCAAAATGGTTTTGATTCATATTGGACACTTTGAGGTTGGTAATCATAAAAATTTGAAGAATCACTATATGCACATTGATTATCCCAACCATACACATGAGAATTGCTCCAATTAGCACTGTATTGATTAAAACAAGGATTGCAATGCTCTAATTCATCATAATAATCCACATTTTGTGCTTGCATGCATGTACTAGTACCATGATAACCTCCACACAAGTCACAAATCACATGATAATAATTAAAAGCATTAACATTCCTCATTTGCTCAATTTTATGCATCTTGGTATCCATTTGAACTTGTAACATTATAACATCAAGTTTAACCTTTAAACTCCTTAAACCATCTTCAAACAATATACTTTCGGTAATTTCTTGGTTATCTCGATTCAAGGAGCCTTGCATATAGTAACCATCCATTATCGATCTTCCTTCTCTCATGCATTGATTCCTCATGTTTTCTACTCTCCTTGAACCCCTAAACATGTTTTCAAAATAACTTAAAAACAAATTTAGTCAAGAAGAATAGATGACTCTAAAAACATAAAAAACATATACAAAGATGCAACAAAGACACTAAAAAATAAAAATTAAGACACTAGACACTACAAACACAAGAAAAATAAGTAAAAATGTCTAAATTAATAAAGTTATTCTTAGCACCGATATTGACAAATCTTCCCCGGCAACGGCGCCAAAAACTTGACATGCGCGGGGTATACATATATCAATTAGCTCATCCACAATCAAGTTTTACATTTATGATTCCTAAATACCCCACACGCGATTTATCGCAAGTATACGAATCGTGAGCGAGTATAGGGTATTAAGGGTCGATCCCACAGAGAAGATTGCAATTACCGGTGTTTTTCGAACTCCTTTATTATCTAGACTACCATAAACATAATAGAAATCAAAATTAGCACAAAAAAGCTTCTAGAGATATGGAATTCCTTACTACTCTTGCAAATGAGATTACTGGTTAAGTGAATGCTATTATCTTGGCTAGTTATGGCGTAATTTCCTAATGTATGTGAAACCTACTCTCGTAGTAAATCAACTATACTTGTAGCTAAACCATACCTACTCTCGTGGTTATGAAATTAACTACAAGTTCATTTCTTCTATGAAATTACATGAACAAGTCACTAAAGCCACATAGGTGCACCTCTACTCTCGTGAGTGTACTCCCTAGATTTATCACTTCCTTGAACTAGTGTTAAATTCCAATTCTCATTGCAATCTTAACACCTTTAGATAATCACAATTAATGGCCGGTTAATCATGATTAGAAAAGCAAAAGTGATAAATAACTTGCTGAAAATAATACCATCAAATAACCAAGTAAACATCAAATACAAGATGTAGCAAGTTCAACCATAACTCTAGGCATAAACTTTAACTAAACATGTTAAAAACACAAATCCAAACTTGTATTATAGCTAAACATGAAATCTAATACAAGAGAGAAAGTAGTAGAAGAGATATCACCCTTGTCACATGAGATCAACCTCTCCATCTTTGCTCCTCAATCTTCATCCAAATCTAGCTACAAACACAAGATGGATAAACTACACTACCTATACTATACTAATGAACTAAGAAAAACTAGTGAAGACTACATTTTTGGTGAGTTTCTCTAGCCTTCCAAAGTTGTGAAAATGTTCCTCCAAGGCTGCTATTTATAGAGGAATTCAAGCTCATGGTGACTTGTTAAAGTTGATGTAATTGCTTCTTGGACTCACCAAAAGATGCTTTTTGAATTCTCTATACTTTCTTGCTCAGTTCCAGCCGGATTTCTTGCAGATAAATTGGTCAAAAAGCTTGTGTGAATAGAGCACAAGTTGCAGAGCCGAAATTGGGGATCCGAGGGCAAGATCCGAGCTCGGATCGATCAAAATACCCCTCGGATCGCATTTTTCTTCATTTTTTCCTTCACTGTTCATTGGGATCCGAGGCCTACAACAGTGGATCCGAGCTCGGATCCTCTGGTCTCGGATCCACTCGTCCAGAAGACAGACGAGGGCTCGGATCATATTGGATCCGGGTTCGGATCTCTTGCTCTGTTTTTGATCCATTTCAACTGATATTTTCTCGATGTTAGAGGCTGAACTAGCTCTTGTGTAAAACATGAAAGTTGTAGCTATTTGAGTTAGCTTTCCAATGCATCAAGAATCACCTAATTTAGAGCTCTGTGGACTGAGAAATAACCAAATTACCCTTGACTGGTCAAAAACTTGTTTCAGCTTCGACCATAGAAAATGTACTTCAGTATTTCGACCTTTTGACTATGAAAACCACCGAACTGGACTTCAATGTCTTCATACCAAATGTAGATCTATCTCTTGGCTTCAAAATGGTTCTTGGATAGATTATTAGATTTTATTGTACATTTAATATTTTAATTGGATTAGTATCTTATATATTGATTTTAATTTCTTTAGCTATGGAGAGATATTTCAAGAGAAAATCAATGGAAAAAGAGCCATCTAATAAAGAAGAAGCCAAGGATAATGAAGGTGCAAAAAATGACAATAAAAGAAGTTTTTAAATAAAATTATTATTACATTAATAATTTTGAGTTTGTCTTTTTATGTTTTTCATGGAATATACATATCAATTGTACTTGTTAGTGAATTTATTTATTTTTTGCTCAAAAAATTAAAAAAAGAATAGATAAAAAATTTTAGTATTATTTGTGCCCCCACTAAGATTTTTTTCTGGCTCCGCCCCTGGTATATACATAGCCTTAATAGTATGTACATTCATTTATGTGAGGATCCATAAATGGTAGGATAAGTTCATTTACCACTTTAGCTAGATTCATGACTTTGGTCATTGAATCTTGTGCTGTATTAATTAGGTACATGACTTTGGGTATAATACCTTGAACCAATCCATTCACCTATGTGGGATAGCATTACATTTATGTGGTCATGTAGGCCACATTAAGTTATTATTCCAACATGTTCTTCTCAGCATTAGTCAAATTCCAATTATCCGCCACAAATGTCGTTGTTCGATACCCTTAGCATCTACTAACTGTAGAATCTTGATTACAGACTAGTCAGCTGATGGTTCACGTCCAGGCGAGTTAGTTGTAAGACTTGCCAAGGTCAAGTTTTCCCAGGCCATAAGTTTTCCTGGCTTATACAACTTTCATGATCCCTCAAACAATACTTAATTTGTCTCCTAATCTACCAATCTAGTTTGTAGGTTGTTAGCCTTTTACTCTTTTGATGCCTTCCTTTGAAATGATCTCCAGCAATTTGTTGTTCAACTTCAAATGTTACATGCTTTGTTTGCTTAGCTTCCATACCGTTGAATATTGTTGTTCCACTTCCAACGACACAAGCCCCTGGAACTATCTTGACTCTTACTGTGGAAATATTACATACAATCCTAACAGTCCTTCCGGCAGCATTTACAGAGCCAATCTGAATTTCTTGCTTTACAATCTGTCTTCGCATGCATCTCGGACAGACAACAATGGCTTCTATAATTTCAGTACTAGCGATGACCCTTCAAACAAGGTCTATGGCCTCTTTCTCTGTCGAGGTGATGTCAACACTGATGTTTGCAAAGAATGCGTCGCAGATGCCCACACACGACTACTTCATGAGTGCCCGAATCAAACAGCTGCTATTGTTTGGTATGACGAGTGCTTGGTACGTTTTTCTGACCAGACGATCTTCTCCAAGGCTGATTTGGGAGAGAATTTGACTAGGCGCAATCCATTCGATGTCCCTGGACCTGACTGGGACAAATTCAAAATGGTATTGATCAATTTGTTGCATAACGCTGCGGATAAGGCTGCAAATCATACCATGGGCAAAAAGTTTGCTGTCGAAGAAGGCAATTATTCCACTGATCAAAAGAGATTGTATACCCTTACGCAGTGCACACCAGATCTATCCCCTTATGACTGCAAAAGGTGTCTCACAGAGGCTATAATAGATGTACCCGCGTGCTGTTCCAAGAAGCAGGGAGGGAGAGTAATTTATCCAAGCTGTAACCTGAGGTATGAGGTCTCCAGCTTCTATGATACTGTATCCTCTGCATCGCCAAACTCTCCTGGCGGTCCTCCTCCTAAATCCACTGAAGGTAAGTTCTTCAGCCGTGCTATGCCCGTCTCTTCTTGGAATTGGTGTTGAATACAATCTTAATTCTTACAATTTCTTGTTTGTAGTACTAAATTCACATGCCTTCATTTTAAATTCATACCTTTAGTATTGGAATTAATATTATTGAAGTTAGTAGAATATGTAAATATAGGATGAGGGGTGTGAATTCACTTTCAAACGAAAATATGTACCTATAGAAGACGACCACGTAACTTATTGAATTTTCTAAGTCAAATTTTAGTTGAATACGCAACAGTAAGATTTCAGCATTAGCAGATCACATGCAAATTTGGATCCATCATTTGTCATTTATGGACAGTAAATTTAGTCTTTTTGCAAGCATTAGTCTTTTTGCGGAATCCCTTTAACCGTGATGGCCTGACGTGCGAAAATGGGTTGGGCACTTTTGCATTTAGGTTTTATTTAGTTATCTATCCATTTATCTATTATATGGTTTTTAAAACTCATATACTTATGTTATAATTTTATTTTGATTGCTTGATCAGCATACATGAATATAAAGTGCATTTGAGAAAGTTTTTGCATTCAATTTGCTAGAAACATTTACATAGTGTAAAAGGGTTTAAGTTCATGGAAAATTTTGCAATGATTAATCAAATGGAAAAAGTTTGGTATTTTTAATTTAACTTTTGAGTTTAACTAAAATAGTACATGAGTTATATTATGAATGGTATTGATAGCAAAATTGATGTAAAAAAATGAAATTACTATGGCATAATGCAAAGAAGAATCCATTTTAGTTTTTCCACTTTAAGACATAGACATTGAAGAAGATCGATGATGTATTGTATGCATGTAAAAGATTTTCTGTTATAGTGCAATATAATTTGTTTGCTAGTTTGAAATATGATATTAAATAATTAAATTAATGTTACTTCTTTGTGGTTTAATGTTTTGCCTCTTAACCCCTTGTGGTTTCAAAATCGCAATTTTACCTTAGTTGTGCTTTGGCAACGTGAAGCCATTTGATCTTTCTTTGTTTTGTGACAAAACTAGCTGTCAAAATTTTGAATACAATTATTAAGAACTAAAGTAAGATGAATTTCATATTTTAAGAAATAAAGTGCTTAACTTTGAAATTTAATGATTAAAGTGGTAGTATGTCTATAGTTCAAGAGCCCAAAGTAGAAAATAGCTGAGAAAAAAATATACAAGACAAATATTAGCATTAAAATCAACCAATACCATATTTACCCTCTTTGAAGTTAATTTAGCCTAAAAAGGAAAAATCAGTGATCCACTTTCAAAGAAAGTTCAAGGGGCCAGGATAATAGGATAATTTCACATGCACAAGAGATCATGAGGTAACGCACTATATGCTTAGTGGCTAAGGTTGAGACCTTAGGATTTAGATATCTTAAATTCAAATTTCCTTTCTCCTCCACTTTTAAATCCTGTCATTGTTTTCTTGCCAAATAAAATTTTTTTACATTTGTTTCACAATGGATTTTTTGTTTTACTTTTTATTTCATCCCCTATAGTTATTGAACCTGGCATGACCCTAGCAGTTGAAACAATCAGCCCAATGAAATAGGCTATAAACGAGTTGAGTAGAGTCGACTTTGGTTTAATCGATTCAAACTTGACTTGGTTTTATCAAGCTCAAACTCAAGCTTGAACTCAACAAGCTCTCAATGTAACAACTCGAGCTCGAACTTGACTCAAATTTGAATCCAAACTCGAGTTTAAAAAAATTATTTTATTTTTTAAAAAGGGAATAAAATAATAATTTTCTTAACAAATAATAAAATATTAGAAATATATACGTAATTTTACTATTAAAATAAAAAATAATATATATATATAATTAAGTCAGCTTATGAACTAATAAGCTGAATATCTTTGAACTCGAGTTTGAATTCGAGTTCGACTTGATCAGGTTGAGCTCGACTTGAGTTCGATGTTGATCGAGCTCGAGTTGAGCTTTGGATTGAATTGCTCGTAGGTGAATCGATTCGTTTGTAATCCTACCAATAACTCGACCATCCGGCCGAAAGGATTTCCAGTTTGATTGGAGAATGAATTGGTCCGATCAAACCTGTTTGACATGGTGGTTCAATTGGAGCCTGTCCGGTTTTCCACTTGACTGGGTTCTTTTTTCTAATACAATTGTGGATCATTGTTTTTGAAATAAAGTGTAATATACTTTTGACTAGATTTGTATGTTGGATTTTCATTTAAATGTGTATAAAATTTAACTACTTGCTTAGTTTTTACTTGATAATTAAATGTTTTATTACATAAACTTGTTTACTTTTTTGTTATACAATTAATTCTTTTAACTTTCAAACTTACAATATTTGAGTTGTTAAAAATTATTTTATTTTTGAAAGATAAAATAATAAAAATAATGCTATATCTTTGAAAATAAGTGATACAATTTTGTTCTATATTTGAATGTGTTATTTAATTATATGCAAGTACAGTAAAATGAAATTGAATCATCTATTAATATTTGTATGTTCATAAAATATCTTTCAAAGTATAACCATTAGTATTTAAAAGCACTTTATTACAATTTTATATTTGTAAATATTAATTTAGTACCCACTACTTCAGCTAATGACTGATTGGTTAAACTAGTCACCTGTTGCCCTGGTCCCTCTGTTGGATTTCTTGTCCAATCGAGTTTAATAACTATGCATATTGCCATGTATTCTTCATGTAGGGTCATAAAAAATCAAAATGGAATAACTAAAATCAAATACATGACAAAAGAACAAAAAACACCGCAGAGGAAACACATCGTTGGGTGATTTCCCACCTCAGATCCATGGTCTTCTGAAAGAGAAGGAAACTTATGCTATCCAATTTCACAGGCCACAGATGCGTGGTGCGAAATCATCCAGCAAATAAAAAATAAGGATTTGCACTTCAACACAAGGCTACAAGTGCATAGGGTAAAGAATTTTTTGGTGATTTGTCCAAACACAGTTAAGCTATTGGATTTTACTATGGGATCAAACTTGACATTTTTTATCGTAATTTTGACCCATTTCGCACCGTCAAAGTGTTTTGTACAAATTGAATGACAAAAAATTCATAAATGAGAATGAATTTTAAGTATGTTGTTCTACTTGTGGAAGTAAAATTATTGACATAAATAGACTGTTATGAAAAATTTAGGCACATAAATGGTGAGAAAGTAATAGAGAGGATCTCAACTCTAGCTTTTTGTCTATGTAAGGCTGTCTCAGAGTGACTCTACCTCGAAGTTTAATAAACTTGATCTCCTATGATCAGCTGACTTTCGAAGCTAAATTAAACTAACTTTCATCCAGGCAAAGGGCGAAGCCCCCCGCGAGCAGCTTTTTCAATTGCTGTCCCATTAATTGGGGTTGCTGTTGTGCTATTTGTCATGGCTTTAGTTTTCCTGAAAAGAAGATTGCGGAAGAGTCGTGTTGCAATGGCACCGGAAACAAGTGGTAAAGTTTATTGATTGCAATTACAGGAAACCTCAGAGGTTTTTGAACTAATAAATTGAGTGAAGTTGCTTATCCCTGGTGTAGATGGAGTTGCTGAAATCTTAACAGCCGAATCCTTACAGTATAGCTTAACTGAAATTCAAATTGCCACAAATAACTTCTCTATGGATAACAAAATTGGCGAAGGTGGATTTGGTCGTGTATACAAGGTCTTTGCATGAAATAATTTGCTTTTGTGAATTTGAATATCTACACATTTAATATTTCAATTAAATTCTAGTATGCATGTTTACTCAGGGTGTACTTGGTAATGGACAAGAAGTAGCTGTTAAAAGGCTGTCAAGGAGCTCAGTGCAAGGTGCAGAAGAATTTAAAAATGAAATTGTAGTAGTTGCAAAGCTTCAACACAGAAATCTAGTTCGGCTATTGGGATTTTGCCTGGAAGGAGAAGAAAAGATACTCATCTATGAATTTGTTGCCAACAAAAGCCTTGACTACTTTCTCTTTGGTGGGTTCAATCTGGACATACTTATAGTAATTTTTTGTTGTTCCATGTGATCTTGTTCTATTTTACTTGACTTGCCATTTTATGGAAATGACGGACAAATTGCTTCTAGACAAATGTTTAATTGGTGTGAATTCTGGTTTAGACCCTTAAACCACAGACGCACTCAAACTTTAGTTCTTAAACTTTAATTTTGGATACTTCACGGGCACAAATATTAATTTACCTATTTGATTATGCTTTCTGGAGTTATTGATTTAATAATTCTCAATGCTAGAACAATATATTGTGTTTAAATTTGTGTAGATCCAGAAAATAAACGATCATTGAACTGGTCAAGACGTTACAATATCATTGGAGGTATAGCAAAAGGACTTCTTTATCTGCATGAGGATTCTCGTCTAAGAATTGTTCATTGCGATCTCAAAGTAAGTAATATATTATTGGATGGAAATATGAGTCCAAAGATAGCAGATTTTGGCATGGCAAAGATTTGTGGAGTTGATCAATATGAAGGAAACACAAATAGAATTGCAGGGACAGTGTAAGTTTTGCTCCCATACTATCTTTTCTCACATAATATATCACTTTGAATCTTTCATGGAAAATTATGTCCATTTGATTGCATCATTCGGATTATCTTTGTACTGATTATAACAATCGTTGTGGCTTGTAGTGGTTATATGGCTCCTGAATACACAAGGTGGGGTCAGTTCTCACTAAAGTCAGACGTGTTTAGTTTTGGGGTTGTAATTTTGGAAATTGTCACGGGCAAGAAGAGCAGTGACTTCCATCAATCTAGAGATTCCGAAGACCTTCTAAGCTATGTAAGTACAAATTGCAAAACCTTTGCTATAGTCGTTACTTTTTTTTTTTTTTTGGCATTTGCAGAACTGGGGAGGAGGATTTGATATTGGCACTCCTAATTTTCAACCTTTTATCTTTTCTTTTTTTTCATTATTAAATTCACCTAAACTTGCAATATCATTTTTTGTGTGAACCAGACCAAAATGGCACGTAATTTATGAACTACCTGCCCTAAATAAATACGTATTTCTGTTTATGTGCTTATTATGGAAATTTTTAGATGTCGGATGCAAGACTTGTCATAATTGCTATTCTTTCTCTCGTTTTGTACGTTGTCACACACTCAAAGTAGAGTACTTGTACTTCTTTCTCAGGTTATACTTAACTACAATGATGGGAAAAAAGGTTGCGATTCGAAATCTTTTATGAATAAATCTCATCTATCAGACAGTGTATATACTATCACCGTTAGATTCATGACATGTATGCAAAATTTAAATTTAAAATTTAAAATTTACATAATTATTGTTCATCCAATGCTGACAACAGTGTATACACTGTCAATGGAAGAAAGATTAATCAATCTTTTTATATGAATAAACTTGAAATAGAGAGTATTGGCAATTGCCTATTGTGAATATTGACATTTACCTGTATATCTATTTAAGCTAATTGAAGTTTTTAAGAATGTACACCTTATGAGTGGGATTATTTCGAAAAGGCTTGGAACCATTGGAGACGCGGCCAAACTTTAGCTCTTTTGGATTCAAGCATTGGAGATTCTTATGCCAGAAATGAAGTCATTCAATGCATCCAAGTTGGCTTACTATGTGTTGAAGAAGATGCCAGTAAAAGACCCACAATGGCTTCCGTGGTCTGCATGCTCAATCCTGGTTCTGTTTCCCTCCCAACTCCACATCGTCCGGCAGTTTTCCGGAGCAATGGATCGGAGAGCAGGGTAGACGAGCTGGAAGTTGATCAATCCAACACTCAAAGAATTTCAGCTCCAAGCTCTGTCAATGATGCATCAATTACTGAACCCTATCCCAGATGAAGGAAGAAATAGGCCAATTCTGGAAGAAAATATCAAGTTCATCATCAGCATTATGTTGTAGATTTTGAAGCATGATTCATTAACCAGGAAGGTATCTAAATTTGCCCACTATTGTTGGAAATTAGGGGATCGCTTCAATGTTTGCTTCTTCACACTAATTGACTTCTTCCACCTTAGGGGTATAAGGATGTGCTTGAAAGAAAATGCAAGTTGTTGTCGCTCTTTAGATATTTTTTAAAAATAGAAGAGCAATTTTATTTATGAACATTAATCCCCAGCTGATCGAACAAACAGTATGTCTTGAACTTTTACCATTTGTACATAGCAAAGTTGGCTTCCAAACTGAGTCTATCAATTATATCATTGTATACGTTTGGTAACAAAACCAATATAAAGGCTGTCTTGGTTCACAATTCTTGGAGTGTGTTATTAGTTAAAAAGAGTTTAAATTATATCAGATTCATCCTGATTTGGAACTTTTTCAGCATTCAATGATTTATTATCACCTAAGCTTTCTTAAGTATTCTATTGTAATAACATTGTACTTGCATTCATACAATCTTCGTATTTGTTATTCCTTCTTTTTTTTTTTTGGTTCAAAGTATTTACCCAATTTTGTCATTTAATTTTCTCTTTTCTTTATTCTTTTCCTTATTCATTTAATGTAACTTAGCCAATCTTTTTCCCTTTTCTTCAAGCAAAGAAAAAACCATTCATATAATTGTGTAAATATGATGGCTATCCCAACTATCAATGATTACGCAAAAAAGAAAAGGATAGTTGATGCATTTATACAATCTTCACATTTAGCATATGAACATTTTCAAGTGAATAACTACATCTGTGAATTATTCTGCTACATAAATAATCACAAATAACCTAGAAATCTTGAGAATTTAAAGGTATATAAAATTCTATGAAATCCCCAAATGCATAGATGAAATTTAGAGTATGGAAATTGATATTAAAAATTACAAAATTATCAACCCAAAATTATACAAGTGAATATCTTAGCAAGTGTATGAGAGATAATGGCAGATCAACAAAATATTTCTTATTCTTCATCTTGGATTTTTCTTTCCTTCATTTCATTCTTTCTTTTTCCGGGTAAGGAAAAGCCAGGGAATTGTGATCTGTGATGCTGTGATTGACAGGAAAAACTATTGGCACTTTAAGGAGGACTCTGTATTTCATCATTTTTTTAAAACTTTTTAACTCAAATTGGTGTCCAGCTATCAAAGGTGATGGTGTATTAGTGTAACAGTAGAACACTTAAAAGGAAGTTTAGGTCGCAATACATAATTGGGTGCCTAAAAAGTCTCAAATCATGATGATCCTGATGTGCACCCCTAGTTAAGATATGTAAATGTTTTATCCGTATCAAATTAGACATCATCTAATAAAATTAGATTAGATTAGTTACTGACTTAAATGTTGTCTTATCTTTTGGGTTTATATTTTGTGCCCTTAAAGCACCATAAGGAGTGGGTCTCTCTTTTTTTTTTTCAAAAGGGTAATTTGTTTGCTAATGTGCTGTATTTCAGGGTGGTAATTTTAAAGGTTTAATGGTGGGCCAATTTCCTTTTTCTATATGCTTATTTGGTGCTTTAAGCATCAAATAAAAAAAATCTTGATGTAAAGATAAATGAAACAAAAATAATAAATATTTCCCCTGTTTTTTGTCTTCCTTGTCATAGAGCAAGTGTTCTAGGGTCTTTATTTTGGGCAAAAAATCGCGGTGGTCCTTAAACTTTTAACTTTGTGTGATAGGGTGTTAATTGTTAGCAATTTTATTGTTAATTTCCCCTGTTATCCTTGCCAAATATTGTTTTAATTATTAATATTTACTTATATTTGGTATTGGACCCAATTTCAGGGATTGAAGCAGAAAATTACCAAAAAGGAGGGACTTGTATGGAAAAATGCAGACTTCTAAGGGCTTCAACCTTTGGATCCTTGAATTGGTGGGGACCACAAGTTAGTGCAAGGCATTTAGTCATTTGGGCATTTCAAAGAAAGCAACGTAGAGAGACTTGGAACAACAAGTACTTTGGAAGCTTTGTCCACATGTGCGGGGACCACGGATAAGAAGCATGAGTCATTTGGACTCTAGGAAAAGAAACGTACAAGACTTTGAATTTGGTGTGGGGACCACTAGAGATAGCATTACACTTCCTTTTGGCTTTAAAAAAAGGGAAAAACGTACGAGAGGTTTATGAATCAGGAGTTGTAGTTTAGGTTTTTAGCATAGTTTTAGTTTTCTTTTCGGAGCTCTTCCGCATGGTTGTTCTCCATTAATGGAGGACTAACCTCGTAATTCTAGTCAAGGGGACAACTGAAGATTTGGTTCAACAATTACTGTGAGATCTAATTTATTTTAATTGCTTCCTTAATTTATTGGTATTTATATGTTACCTGCTTTTAATTGCTATAGCTCGTGTGAGTGATTGAATAGATGCGCAATATTTAATTATTCACATAGGCTATTTTGCTAAATAGGGATAATTGAATCCGTAATTGTTCGTTATCTTTATCTCAGTAGCAACTGGCGTAATTGGGTTTATGTCAGGGGAACATACGATCTAACTTAAACAAACCCTTGTAGCGTGTTTGTTAGTTAGGATTGGGCCTTTCTATTTATTAATGCAATTTAGAAATTAAATCCTACGGTCGTACCTAGGGTTGTTTTTTGGTTAGAGAAATAGTTAACGGTCATACCTTAACTATCAAAAAATTAAGGAAAGGTTGGTTGTTTATCGCGTGCATGACAACTATAACTGGTCTATTAATAAATATGGGATTATCTGTGAATCAATGATCAGTTGCATGAACCATTTCTGAAGTGTACCCTTGGCTAGAGTTTCCCCTTAATTATTTCTTTGAATTAATTATTTCCTGCAGTTAACTTATTTAGTTAGCATTTAATCCAAAACCCTCCATACTCTGGACTCTAGAAGGAACGAGTTATCCCCAGTCCCTGTGGATTCGACCCTACTCACCGCTATATACAAAATCTGTATTTTTCTCGAGTAGGTATTTATTATTGTACAGGTTCGGCACCTGTCAATTTTTGGCGCCGCTGCCGGGGACTGGTGCCAGATTAATTTGTTTCTTTTTTTAGTTTATCTTGTTTTCATTTCTTTTTTTTTATTTTTTTTATTTTTTTATTTTTTTATGGCTGCTAACATTCCATATTTTGATGATAGACTGGACTTTGTTCCTGAATGGGGTTATGAGACTCATGTTTTTCCTAATGATCAATGGGCTGTTGCAAATTGTGGAACTTATTTTGACTCAGGTTATTCAACTGACACATGCCCCGCATTTCAAGATAATCTAAGTGCTCCAATTGATACTTTTGGAGATTTTCCACCCCAATATCAAACGCAGTATGACCCTTATTCCAACGGGTATGATCAAGGATGGTGGGATAATTCCAATTTTGATTATGCGACCAGGCCAATGGATTTTCAACAGCAAGAGTCTCAACAACCATCGTCCCTGTCAGGTATGTCTTTTCAGGAATTGGGTGAATTATTTATTAATACATACGAATCCCAACAGGAGGCACAAATGAGGAATGAGATGCTAATTGATACTTTTGGAGATTTTTCACCCCAATATCAAATGCAGTATGACCCTTATTCAAACGGGTATGATCAAGGATGGTGGGATAATTCCAATTTTGATTATGCGACCGGGTCAATGGATTTTCAACAGCAAGAGTCTCAACAACCATCGTCCTTGTCAGGTATGTCTTTTCAGGAATTGGGTGAATTATTTATTAATACATACCGATTCCAACAGGAGACACAAATGAGGAATGAGATGATGAAGGATCCAATGAGTTATCTGGCAGATCAACTATGTCTATTGACATCCAGAATGAATCGATTGGCTTCTCAAATGGAAGAATTGTCCTCGGAAACCATTGTTGATCTAGAAGAAAATGAGGGTGCAATTGGCTTGACTAGTGATGAGGAGATGCAAGAGTGTCAAAATGAGAAATCTACAGATGCAGTTGAAAAAGAAGCTGAAAAGGAAGAAATGGAACCCCAATCGCAACCCGTTCAAGTGAATGAATCCAGTGAACAATCTCCAAATGCGGTGACATCCCCTCCACTCCTTCATCACTATTCTCCTAACTCTTACTCTTCAATTCCTGTTAATGAAATTGACTTTATTATACCAGACAATTTTGAATTTCATGACAGGAATAAATTAAGAGTGGCAATGGCAAGATATCTTGTGCCAATAAATGCAAGTGATGGAGGAGTGAATGGAGAATGCAAATTATCATCGACTCGTTTGGCGCCATTTACTAGTCCATGGAAGCCCGTAACTCGTATGCCCAAAGATTATTCTATCTACGAGGGCTATCAGGACTATGTAGAGGATGAAGCAATGAGACGAGCCACAAGATTTTATCCTCCATGAAAAAAACATAATAATGTCTAGCCAAAGACATTAAAGAAAGGCGCTCATTGGGAGGCAACCCAATTGTTTCTTTTAGTTGTTTGTTGGTTTTGTGTCATAGTTTAAATCTGTTTTCCTTGAATTTGACTGATTTTGGGTGTTAGTTTTCGTTTTTGCTGCTTTAGAGGTGCCATTCAGTCATGACGCGCCCGCGTGGTGACGAGCAGGAAGCTCACGATCAGAAACTTCAAACTTCTGGGAGCTCTCTCGCCCTCATGACGTGCCCGCGTGGCGATATGCAGGAATCTCACGACCTGAACTTCTGGGAGCTCTCTTGCCCTCATGACGTGCCCGCGTGGTGATGTGCAGGAAGCTCACGATCTGAACTTCTGGGAGCTCTCTCGCCCTCATGACGTGCCCACGTGGTGACGTGCAGAGAGCTCACGATCAGAAACTTCTGGGAGCTCTCTTGCTCTCTTGACGTGCCCGCGTCACGTTCGCGGGAAAGGTAAGGATTCAAAAAAAAAAGAGAAAAAAAAAAGAAGAAAAATTTTTATTTAAAAAAGTCGAAATCAATTTTTCGAAAAAAAAAGGGGAAATATTTCCGTGGCTCAAAGAGCCTCATAATTGGAAGAAAAGAAAAGAAACATTTTTGCCAAAAAAAAACAAAAACAAAAACAAAAACAAAAACAAAAAAAAAACTATTTTTTTTTCTTTTTCTTTCTTTCTTTCTTCTTTTTCTTTCTTCCTTTCTTTTCTTTCTTTTCTTTCCTTTTCTTCTTCTTCTCTGCCGTTCCCCTGTTTTTCCCTTTTCCTTCCTGTCCTTCATTCGTCCGCCGCCGTCGCTAGCTCCTCCTCCAAGCCCGCGAGCCGCGTCTCTGTCCCTCCACCAGACGCCGCCGCCACCTGCAGCCCACAGTGACGCGCGCCGTCCATCCCGCAGCTCCGCCTCTCGTCCAACCCAACCTCCCTGGTTCCAGAATGATGTCGAGAGTCCATGGTGAAGCCACGAATGGCACCAGCTCCAGATGTGAGTTGGCCCACAACTTCCACCTGAACCGCCCCTATTTTGATGACTTCAGGGAAGTACCGTTGCCCCTCTCATTCCTTCTGCTTTTACATTATCACATTGAGGGCAATGTGTCATTTAGGTGTGGGGGGGAGATCAGTTGGGGTGCTAGTATTTTTGTTTTTAGTTTCTAAAGGCTTTTCCTTTGTTTTAGTTTCTAAAGGCTTTTCCTTTGTTTTAGTTTGATATTTATCTCCTTTTTCGTTTATTTTCTTTTCTTTTTTCTTTCTAGTGGTCAGTCTTCATATGAATACCAAGTTTGATGCTGGATTGTTGTCTCTAATTCTGTTATTGCCAAGTTTATTAATAAAAAGGTATCAAGTTGATGTGGTTGAATTCAGGAACATCTCTTTGGTGAATATCAATAATTGCTTAACTTTTCCAATTTTTGGTTAATTTTTCTAGGCATAGGGAATGATTGTTGGCATTTTTCATGTGAATTGGTCCAGTTATTAATTTTAGTTCTCCATGTCTGGAAATTTGAGGCTGGCTGCTGTTATTCTTGTGTTGCTTTTAGATATCGTGTTATATGATGTAAATAAGAATTGACTGTACTCCACTAGTAGTTACTACTGAGTAACCGGGGATCTTCACCTAAAGTGTCGATTCTCGCGTCAAAAGGTAGTAGTTACTATGAGTGCGTGGTCCCGTAGCGATTGGAGCTGAGTAACCGGGCTCCTCCATCTGTCAAATGTTGGAGTTCGCGTCAAAAGGTTCTAAGGGCTATAGACTAAGTCTTTTGTTATTCAAAAAAAAAAAAAAGAGAAAAGGAAAAGAAACAAAAACAAAACAAAAAGAAAAAAATAAAATAACGATTGTGTTAGTATGTGTATAAGTCAGCTTGCCTATTTGTGATCTTAATGTCAAGATTTTGGTTAATAGATGGACCATTTACTGATAAATATGAGCAACCATTCCTTTTTCTTAGATTAGTTTGCTTTAAAATTGGAGGAGTTGGTAGTTTAGATGCTAACCGGGGTGATTTTTCTTGGATCTTGACCTGTGTCGCTTGATATATGATTTTCTTGGTGTCTTGGCAATACGGTAGTTGGAGTAACCGCCATGGTCAAATTTGGGTGTTCAATTGTTGTTCCCATGCTTGAGGGCAAGCATGATTTAGGTGTGGGGGGAATTGATAGGGTGTTAATTGTTAGCAATTTTATTGTTAATTTCCCATGTTATCCTTGCCAAATATTGTTTTAATTATTAATATTTACTTATATTTGGTATTGGACCCAATTTCAGGGATTGAAGCAGAAAATTACCAAAAAGGAGAGACTTGTATGGAAAAATGCAGACTTCTAAGGGCTTCAACCTTTGGATCCTTGAATTGGTGGGGACCACAAGTTAGTGCAAGGCATTTAGTCATTTGGGCATTTCAAAGAAAGCAACGTAGAGAGACTTGGAACAACAAGTACTTTGGAATCTTTGTCCACATGTGCGGGGACCACGGATAAGAAGCATGAGTCATTTGGACTCTAGGAAAAGAAACGTACAAGACTTTGAATTTGGTGTGGGGACCACTAGAGATAGCATTACACTTCCTTTTGGCTTTAAAAAAAGGGAAAAACGTACGAGAGGTTTAGGAATCAGTAGTTGTAGTTTAGGTTTTTAGCATAGTTTTAGTTTTCTTTTCGGAGCTCTTCCGCATGGTTGTTCTCCATTAATGGAGGACTAACCTCGTAATTCTAGTCAAGGGGACAACTGAAGATTTGGTTCAACAATTACTGTGAGATCTAATTTATTTTAATTGCTTCCTTAATTTATTGGTATTTATATGTTACCTGCTTTTAATTGCTATAGCTCGTGTGAGTGATTGAATAGATGCGCAATATTTAATTATTCACATAGGCTATTTTGCTAAATAGGGATAATTGAATCCGTAATTGTTCGTTATCTTTATCTCAGTAGCAACTGGCGTAATTGGGTTTATGTCAGGGGAACATACGATCTAACTTAAACAAACCCTTGTAGCGTGTTTGTTAGTTAGGATTGGGCCTTTCTATTTATTAATGCAATTTAGAAATTAAATCCTACGGTCGTACCTAGGGTTGTTTTTTGGTTAGAGAAATAGTTAACGGTCGTACCTTAACTATCAAAAAATTAAGGAAAGGTTGGTTGTTTATCGCGTGCATGACAACTATAACTGGTCTATTAATAAATATGGGATTATCTGTGAATCAATGATCAGTTGCATGAACCATTTCTGAAGTGTACCCTTGGCTAGAGTTTCCCCTTAATTATTTCTTTGAATTAATTATTTCCTGCAGTTAACTTATTTAGTTAGCATTTAATCCAAAACCCTCCATACTCTGGACTCTAGAAGGAACGAGTTATCCCCAGTCCCTGTGGATTCGACCCTACTCACCGCTATATACAAAATCTGTATTTTTCTCGAGTAGGTATTTATTATTGTACAGGTTCGGCACCTGTCAATTTTTGTTTTTCTATATGCTTATTTGGTGCTTTAAGCATCAAATAAAAAAAATCTTGATGTAAAGATAAATGAAACAAAAATAATAAATATTTCCCCTGTTTTTTGTCTTCCTTGTCATAGAGCAAGTGTTCTAGGGTCTTTATTTTGGGCAAAAAATCGCGGTGGTCCTTAAACTTTTAACTTTGTGTACTTTTAGTCCTCCAACTAATAAGTACGTAAATGTAGTCCTTCAATTAATAAAAATATGTAGTTGTAATCCTTCCGTCTAATTTAGCCGTTAAGATGGACGGGATGATACAAAAAATAAAGGGATAATTTCAGAAACCTCCCTTGAGGTTTTTAACAATTTCATTTAGCTCCCTTGAGATTTTAAAAATTATACATACCTCCTTATCATTTAAAATGACAATAGTACCCTTAAATATTTTAATGAAATTTCCTTGTTTGGTATGTTTATACTTAGAATGAATTTTAAAATTAGTTTTTCATTCTTTTCCGTCTTATTCCTTTTTTTAAAAAATTTTTTGCCAATAAAGTGGTAGAACTAGCACTATTACCTCTAGTTTCTATTGTAACCAAATGTCCGACAAGTAATTTTTTTTTTTATGAGTTAACTTTATATACAATACAATATTTTTGCTAATCTTTGTTTTCTATTTTTTGGTATTAAAATTAACAATAAATCAAAAGAAAATGGTCCAAAATCACTATTAAATTATGATAATCCAACTATTCAAAAAATTCATAAATTCTAAATAAATTATTTCAACATTTTCTTTTTTATCTTATAAATTTAAATCCATAATAAAATATGATAAGTGACTTATTTACGTAATAATTGTATGATATTTTATATTATTTTTAGTCACTTTAGTTATATTATTGGAAGAAAATGAATCATTTTGGCTATAATTGGTGAAAAATGCTTTTAAGTAATTAAATGAGGTTTTTATCACTTTTTAGTGGGATTTTGTGTATTTTGACAGTTTTGACACATTTTCGTATTTCGGGTATAACTTGAGTTACAGTGATCGGATTGAGATGATTCTTGAACCAATTTGAAGATAAGAGATAGATCTACAACTTTGGTGAAAACATCTAAATCCAGTTTGAAGGTTTTCAAAGTTAAAAAGCTGAATTACAGTAGCAAATTTCTACTGGTCAAAGCTGAAACAGGGCAATGAGCAGGCAAGGGTATTTTGGTCATTTCTCAGCCTACACAGATCCAAATAAGGTGATGCTTGATGCATTGGAAAGCTAACTCAAGGGGCTACAAGTTTCATGTTTTGGTCAAGAGCTAAATCACCTTTTATCATCAAGAAAAGTTCAGTGGAAGTTGATGCAAAATCGGAGCAGAGCTGGAAATTGAACTAGAAGTGACCAAATGGTCACTGTAGAAATTCGACTGGAATTTGGCTGGATTTCTGGCCGGATTGTGGTCAGAAAAGGCTACTTTGTACGCGTAAAACTCAATTTCACCTCCACCAACTCACATGTGATGCTAGACATGTGAGAAACATTCCCAGCTGTAAAAGGGAAGTGTAGACCTCAAGTTTTGACCAATCTTTCATCTTTATATAGTCAAATTCATTGCAAAACAAAAGGAGATGGAGAGACATACGGGAGAAGCTTGAAGTTGCAGAAATGTAGCTCTTTCATCTTCCTAGTGTTAGTTTAGCTTAGTATAGAGTAGGATAGTTCATCCATTCTTGTTATTAGCTAGATAAAGAAGAAGATAGAGGATAAAGAAGGCAAGGAAGAAAGCTCATGTGACAAGGGTTGTATTCCTTCCAAACTCTTTATCTTTTGTACTTGATTCAAAGTTTGGTTAATATACAAGTTCTGGATTTTTTGTTCATTATGTGTCTTTAAAGTTTATACCTTGGGTTTGGTTGAACTTTCTATGATTGTTAGTGTTTATTATTTGGTTATTTGATTGCTATGATTTGAGCAAATTATTTAACACTTTGGCTCTTTAAATCATGATTAATCTAGTACCATTGATTGTGATTCTCTAAGGTGTTGTTTCTGCAATGAAAATTGAGATTCAACACTAGTTCAAGAAGTGCTAAACATAGGGAGTACACTCACGAAAGTAGAGGTGCGCCTATGTGGTTTTTAGTGATTCATTTCATGTAATTTCATTGAAGAAATGAACTTGTAGCTAATTTCATAACCATGAAAATAGGTATGGATTAGTTATGAGTATAGTTGATTCACTACGAAAGTAGGTTTCACATGTTTAAGGAAATTACACCAGAATTAGCCCAGATATTAGTGCTCAATGATCCAAAAATGGCAATTGCATGAGTAGTTGGGGATACCACAACCTAAGGAGTTTTTATTTGTCATTTTGTATAATTTCAGTAGGTTAAATTTGTTATAATTCATTGATAGTCTAAATAATAGAGAAGTTTTAGTAATACAGGTAATTGTTCACTCTTCCCTGTGGAATCGACCCGATATATACCCTAAACTACTAGTTGACATGTATACTTGCAGTGAACGGGTGTAATTCGGTTTTTTAACTTGTGTGTATGTAAAATACCCGTCAAGTTTTTGGCGCCGTTGCCGGGGAATGATTTGCCAATATCGGTGTGAAGAGCAACTTTATTAGTTTAGACATATCATTAGTTATAGTGTGAATGTTATTTTCTGTTATTTTTGTGTTTTATGTGTGTATGTGTTTCATTATTTATTTTTCTTACTAATTTTGCTTTTGAGGTTGTTTAAAAACAATTTTAGGTGATGAAAAGGATAGGTCAATTTGGAGAACAATGCTTGAGAAATGGAAGTTTGGCAATGGATGGTTACCAAGTACAAAACTCCTTCAATAGAGGTAACCAAGAATTTACTGAATGTATGTCTTTTGAAGATGGTTTAAGGTGCTTAAAGGCTAAATTTGATGTTATAATGCTACAAGTTCAATTGGACACAATTATGCATAAAATTGAGCAAGGGAGGAATGTTAATGCTTTTAATTCTTATCATGTGATTTGCGACTTGTGTGAAGGTTATCATGCTACTAATACATGTATGCAAGTACAAAATGTGGATTATTATGATGAATTAGAGCATTACAATCCCTGTTTTGATCGATATAGTACTAATTGGAGCAATTCTCCTGCTTATGGTTGGAATAATCAATGTACTTATAGTGATAATTCATATTTTTATGATTACCAACCTGAAAGTGTCCAATATGAATCAAAACCATCTTGGGAGTTGGCAATAGAGAAGTTAGCTAATACACCTCTACCTTGGGAGTTAGAAAGTGAACCGTTAGCAATGATTCTAATGCATCTTGGGAGCTAGCTGTAGAAAATTTTTCTAATCAATTTGATTTAGCAATAGAAAAGCTAGCAAATGCAACTTCCGATCGTTTTGATAGGATTTAGGAAACAATAGATGAATTAGCTTCTCACTTTGGTCGAATACATGAGTAATTGAGTGCATTGTGTGAAGTTATTTCCTCTAATAATGTGCAAAATGATCCTAGCATGAATGGTGGGAATGTTATATGTGAAAATGGGTTGTATTTTGATCAAAATGATGATTCTAACTTGTGTTTCAATGAGGAAATGTCCATTTCACATAATAATATCTTTGGAACTAACTTTGAATCTCAAGAGATGAGTTTTAATGACTCATTTTTCACCCCTCTTGAGGAGTGCATTGAAAGTATAGGTTCTAAGGGTATTGCTGCCCAGTATACTCTCATGGCATTTCATTTGGTGAATTCTCAAGTGGTACATATTCAAGGTAATATCTATGAAACACTTAGGATAGGTAAGTCAATTCCATTTCTCACATCATTAGATTATGTGACTTTTGCTATAAAGTCAGCATTTAATGATCCACCACGACCAAAAATGGTGAATTATTCGCTAACAAAGCCTCGAAAAAAATGAGGTGAAATAGTCAAGCTATTGACTTTAAAGAAGCGCTTATTGGGAGGCAACCCAATGTTTTTTTAAGTTCATGTTACTTTGGAGTGATTTTATGTTTAAAGTATGAGTTTGAGTTATTTTGTTATTTTTCATTTGTAGGTTTTGGAAAAAGATGCAAAAGTGACCAAATGAGGTGAAAAAGGCGAAATTTGATCAAAGATCTCAACACCTCAAATTCAGTAATTGTGGTTTTTGATGTATTAAAGAGGTTTAGAATGCATGTTTATATCATTTTACATGTGCATGAACGATTTATTTTGACATAGAAATGATCTAGGGTGTATTTTGGAGAATTGGGGTCAAACTGAAAATTGCAAAAATTCTGCAATAAGTGCAAATTCAATGGATCCGAGACCTCAGATCCACTTCTGCAATCAGAATTTTATTTTTCAACTCACTGGCCAGAATCCGGCCGACAATCTGGCCAGATATCCGGCCAAAATGTGGCCGGATTCTGGCGATATTTCAGCTTCAAGAGTGAACGGATTCCTCACAATTCCCCTTCCTTTCTCCTTCAACCTACACACACTACTCACTAAAACACCACTTTTCACCATTTAATCTTCAAATAACCTTTTACCAAATCACTTCCTCCCATCCTCTAGAGTGAATTTCATAGTTCATATTTTTTCAAAAACAACTCTAAAGTTGTAAGGCCCAAAAACAATCTAAGAGGGGGGTGAATTAGGTTGATTAAAAATACGTTATTGAGTTTATGCACTTTTCTTTAATAAAAATTTACCTTCTTTTCTAGTAGTGATCAGCCAAGTAAATTTAAAGACGAGAGCAATGTTGATCAGAAATAAGAGTGTATATAAGCAATGAGAATTTTATTAAACAAAAGAAATAAGATAGAGTATCAAACCGATTGTCTACCAAACTTTCCTCAAACTTGAAAACCAATCACAAAGATGAGCACCTTCTCTTTGATGAACAATAATCAACTCAATGTACAATGGAGGGATCACTTCTTCCTTGCCCAAAGCCTCACTTAGTCAAGTTAGGAAGTTTTACTATCACTCAGATAACGCTCAACAAAGCTACACTATTGAAAATTTCAAACACAAGAGAAGTGCTTACAAGAATTTCACACTACTTGGAGAACAAATCTTGCTTAGGAGGCTATTTTCTAGCTAAAATATCTCTTGAGATCTTATAAACGAAGTGTGCAAAAGTTCCTCCCTGGTTCAGAATCGTTTGTATTTAAAGGAGATAAAAAATGGACTTCATTAATGCTTCCAACGGATAAAAGGCAGATACAGAGTCAGCTAACCGTTGGAGCTGTCAGACGTCCGATAGCTTAATCATCGTCCGATCCCATCGTCCGAAAATCAGCCAAGTTGTCGTTCGGACGTCCGATGGGATTTTATCGTCCGACAGCTTCTACGTCCGAACGTCATCAGAGAGTCATCAAAATTTTGCGAAATTTTTCGGACGTCCGACGCTATCGATGTGCTTCCGAAGCGTGCGTCCGATCCTCCCCGACGTCCGATGCTTCCTCACGAGCGTCCGACAGAGTTTCTTTCTTGATGTTATTCATCCTTTCGGACATCCGACAGCTTCCTTTCGGACGTCCGACATGAGTGCCCTGTTTTTGCTTCTTCTTTTGGTTGATTTTCTTTCCTTGACACCTTTGTACTTGATTCTCTAAAAAGTAAAACACTTATATTTGAAGAGAATTAGATAAACATTTCAAAGTGCTTTGTGATCATCAAAATCAAGAATAACATTCTCCCCCTTTTTGATGATGACAAAACAATGGTTTGAAATGAAATTTGATGATTACAAATAGGCTCCCCCTTTCTCATTTGACAAAAGCTCCCCCTTACTTAGTCAATCGTAGAACAAAAATTGAAAAACTCCCCCTCACTTGGCTACTCCACAGATTTATTTAAAATAGTTTATCCCCGACATTTTACCAACTGTCCAGTCAATTCAACTGTCCAACTGTCCAGACATTTTACCAACTGTCCAGCCATATCCATTCTCCCCTTTTTTGTCATCACAAAAGTCAAAAGACAGTAACATGAACAAGAACTGATCGTTCATAACAAAGTTTTTGAACTAAACATTCATAACAAGAACTAAACATTCATAACATTACATCCACATATCCAGTTTTGAACATTACAAGCACCAGAATTAAAGAAACAACAAAAAAAATTCGAGGCAGCCATATAATATCCAGCAAATAGAAAACAGTCAAACAGAATGCAAATGATCCTAATAGGACTAGTGATCCTAAATGGTAAACTAAGTGGACCCAGGCGTCCTTCGAGTGAGCAGATACTGAGAGAGATCCTCCTCCTCAGTGTCTTCATCATCTTCAGCATCTTCACCAACTGGTTTCTTGCCTTTGTCAGATGTGGAAGGATCATGAGGTGCCACGGGAGTAGAGGTGAGGTCGATGGGAGCAGGACTCATAGAGCGAATAGGAGCTGATGAACTGGGATCAGTAGAGCGTGGCTCTTTGCCATGAGGAACTTCCTCAACCACAGGTGGGGGAAAGAGAAGATTCTTTTTATCCAGGAAGTCTGCTTGTTGCTCGGATGACATGGTGAGCATGAGACCATGTTCAAGAAGTAGAACATGTTGTTTAAGATCTCGAAGGAGGTCAACCACTTCAGAATTTGAAGAAGAAGATGCCTTAGTGGCAGTCTTCCTAGGATGAATAGAAGTCAGTGCATGGAGTGTGAAGGGGATCATGTGCAGCCTTAGATCTAGGTTCATTAGACATAGCCCCCTTATAAGCCCACAAATTATCCCTAAAGACAAGATTCTTACGCTCAAAATAAGCCTTAGTAAAGGCAGAAGAAAATGTTTCTTTGGGACAAACACCAAGGATGGGTACTTTGAAAAAATCAAAAATCTTCTGAAGAAATTTTCCATAAGACAATTTTCTACTAGAATCAGTGGTAAAGCGAAGTAAAAACTTGTACATGACAAAGCCAAAGTCAATGCGAATTTTTTCTCGAAAACAATAAAAAAGATACAGCTCCATTTTATTGGCATCTGTCCTATAACCATCGGTAGGCACAAGCAAATTTGAAATGATTGAGAAAGCAATGAGATTCACAGGAGCAAGGTCATTTAGTTTTGCATCAGCAGGGGCAGAAAATTTATTTTGAAAATAGGACAACATCTTAGGACTGGCAAAGTGATTATCAACAGTGGGATGCTCTTCATAAGAAAAGAAATTGGCAATTTTACTTTTGCATCCTGGTTCAATCACAGTATTTAAAACAGTATTCACAATCTCAGGATCAAACACTAAATCTACCCCATTTACCCTGGACATAATTTCAGTGTGGTCAGTGCTTTTCCTAAAATTGGCAAAGAATTGATATAGCATTTCAGGGTAATAAACTTTAGGCATGGAAATGATATGTGACCATTTCTGGAATTCAAAGAGACGCAGAATGGACTCTAAACCTATCTTGCGAAATTCAGAGGGATTTATAGTGCGTTGAGGAATGAAACCTTTTTGGATTATTCAGGAGTGTTTTTCTTTGGCAGCTTCATCAAAGAATGGGGAGACAGTGGTTGATTGGGAGGGCGGTTGAGATGTAGTCCCTTGTCCGGATTCAGGCTGAGCAGAAGGCTGTGAAGTTTGAGCATTTATTGATCCCTTTTTGAAACGTTTGGAGGATCTTTTGGCCCTAGGAGAATCAGCATCCTCATCCCTGAGTGTGTGTTTGCGTCCGGCAGGCACTTTTCCTCCTCTTAGATTCACCATTGTATGAAATGTGTAAGATGTATGATGCTAATGATGCACACAATAGTATGGGAGCGAATCTCACAAGAATTTTGGAGTAAACGAGCCTTTAAGATGATTGATCAGAGTGGTTATGGGAAAATAGGGTTTTGTGGAAAATTTGGGAACTGTCGAAATGTGATGATTTTTGGTGGAAAAATCAGGAAGATGAACTCGCAATGATCAGGAAAATTTTTTGTTGAGTCAATTTTGGACTAGGTGCTTCAGAAAAGTATGAATTGATAGTGAAAGGTGAGTCAGTTTTCGTCTGAAAGAGAAGAGAAGAAGAAAGGTCTGAAGCAAATGAGGAGGGAAGTTACTTTAAAAAGTGTACCGTTGCACTGTCGGACGGCCGAACGAAGTCGTGCGTCCGACAGTTTCGTCCGAACAGGTGCTTTCTGGGAAAATAGCTGAAGAACATTATCGGACGTCCGCTCATATGCTTTCAGACGTCCGAAGGCTTTGAAAAATTTTTAAGATGATTTTTCGATTATTCCTAATTTTGATTTTAGATGAATGAATTGATCCAATGGCAAAGTTTTTGTAAAAATATCAGCAATCTGATCTTTAGAACAAACATAATTCACACAAACTTTACCTTTTTGAACAAGATCGCGAATAAAGTGGTGTTTTATATCTATATGTTTTGTCCTAGAATGCTGAATTGGATTTTTGGTCAAATTGATAGCACTAGTATTATCACAGAATATAGGCATGCAGTCATATAACAATCCAAGTCATATAACAATCCAAAATCATTCAAGGTATGCTTCATCCATAAAAGTTGAGCACAACATGCACTAGCGGCAATATATTCCGCTTCGGTTGTAGACAAAGAGATTGCATTTTATTTTTTGCTAAACCAAGAAACTAAGCAATTACCAAGAAAGTGACAAGTTCCACTAGTACTTTTTCTGTCCACACGACAACCACCAAAATCCGCATCCGAATATCCATATAGAGCAAATTCACAAGATCTAGCATACCAAAGACCATAGTCTAATGTACCTTTCAAATACCTAAAAATCCTTTTAACAGCGTTCAAATGTGATTCTTTTGGACAAGATTGAAATCTAGCACACAAGCAAACAGCAAACATAATATCGGGTCTACTTGCGGTTAAATAGAGTAGGCTTCCAATCATACCTCTATAGTGCTTTTCATCCACATGTTTACCTTCTTCATCTTTGTCAAGTTTTGTAGAAGTGCACATTGGAGTTCCAACTTGCTTTGAGTCCTCCATGCCAAATCTTTTCAGCAATTTCTTGGTGTATTTTGCTTGATTTATAAAAATTCCCTCTAGGGCTTGATGTATTTGAAGTCCAAGGAAGAAATTTAATTCTCCCATCATACTCATTTCAAATTCACTTTGCATAATGGTGGAAAAATCCTTGCATAGATACTCATTAGTAGCACCAAAAATAATATCATCTACATATATTTGCACAATAAGAAGATCATTTAACACTTGCTTAGTAAAAAGTGTGGTGTCCACAATACCTCTTTTGAAACCATTTTCAATCAAGAAACCACTCAATCTTTCATACCAAGCTCTTGGAGCTTGTTTTAGTCCATATAATGCTTTTGAGAGTTTAAACACATGACTTGAAAATTTTGTATTTTCAAAACCGGGGGGTTGATCCACATATACTTCTTGATCAATAAAACCATTTAAGAAGGCACTTTTAACATCCATTTGAAACAATTTGAAACCTTTGAAGCAAGCAAAAGCAAGAAGCATTCTAATCGATTCTAATCTAGCTACGGGAGCAAATGTTTCATCAAAATCAATTCCTTCTTCTTGTGCATATCCTTTAGCAACTAATCTAGCTTTATTTCTTACAATTACACCTTTATCATCCAACTTATTTCTAAATACCCACTTCGTGCCAATGATAGGTTGATTTTGAGGTCTATCAACTAGTGTCCAAACCTTATTTCTCTCAAATTGATTAGGTTTCTCTTGCATTGCCAAAATCCAGTTTTCATCCTTTAAGGCATCATTGATATTTTTAGATTCAAAAAGAGAGACTAAAGCAAAATTGTCTATCAATTTCTTAGATGAGGAACGAGTCTTTACCTTCTCGGATGGATCACCAATTATAAGCTCTCTTGGATGATTTTGGCTAAATTTTCAAGTTTTGGAAAGGTCTTTGAATGAATCATCATTCTTGTCTTCATCTTCCTTTTCTTGATCTTCATGAGATTCATCCTCCATTTCCTTTGCTTCCGGTTTAAAGTTTCCTTCATCTCCAATTGTTAGCTTTTTCATTCCTTCATGAACACCTACATCATCATCCTCACACGAACTTTTGGAATTATCATCATTAGTTTCATCAAATGTTATGTGTATAGTTTCTTCTATCACAAGAGTTCTTCTATTAAAGACTCTATATCCTCTTTTGTTCTCACAATACCCCAAAAATATTCTTTCATCAGATTTTTTTTCAAACTTACCAAGATGTTCCTTTAAATTCAAAATAAAATATTTACAACCAAAAACTTTGAAATATCCAACCGTAGGTTTCTTATCAAAAATCAGTTCATAAGATGTTTTATTCAAAATAGGTCTCAAGAGAATTCTATTTATCACATAACATGCGGTGTTTACCGCTTTAACCCAAAGATATTTTGGTAAACTATATTCACTCAACATAGTTCTAGCAGCCTCTTGGAGTGTCCTATTTTTCCTTTCTACAACACCATTTTGCTGTGGAGTCCTTGCAATAGAAAACTCATGTGTTATGCCATTATGATCACAAAATTCTGGAAAACCACAAAACTTGAATTTCGTCCCATTATCACTTCTAATCCTAACAATTTTTAAATCAAGCAGATTTTACACTTTAGCAAACAATGAAATAAAATTCTTGAAGGCATCATCTTTATGAGCAAGGAATATCATCCAAATATATCTAGAATAATCATCAACAATCACAAAATAATATCTCTTACCTCCCAAACTCGTAATTTGAGTAGGACCAAATAAATCAAGATGCAAGAGTTCCAAAGGTTTAGAAGTTGATACACACTTCTTTGGTTTAAAGAAATTTTTTGTTTGCTTCCCAAGTTGACATGCATCACAAATTTTGTTCTTTTCAAAACTGATTTTTGGCAAGTCTCTAACCAACTCTTTTTTTGAAATTTCCTTTAGTAATTCCATGTTAAAATGACAAAGTCTCCTATGCCACAACCAAGGATCTTCATTTGAAGTTTTAAGACATTGGAAGTTAGATGAATCAAGTTTATCAAGAACAACAATATAAATATCGTTAAATCTCTTACCTTTGAACACAACATTATATTTAGAGTCAAACACAATGCATTCATGCTTTTTGAACAACACATTCAAGTCTTTATCACATAATTGACTAACACTAAGCAAGTTATAACCTAAGTTATCAACTAAGAGCACATTATGAATAAAAGTTTCACCATCCTTACCAACATCACCTGTTCCAATTGTCTTAGCTTTCACATCATCACCAAATGTCACCTTTCCACTTGATTTTGATTTTAGTTTTATGAACAACGAAGGATCACCGGTCATATGCCTTGAACAGCCACTGTCAATGAACCATTTGGACTTGTTTGAGCCTTTTCCCTAAAGAGAGAGTGTTTGGTACCCTTTAACTTTTTGGTCCACAATAGTTAGCATTGTGTCTAACTAACCACATGCATCTCATTCCTTTGTTCAGATTTCTTTTCACATAACAATCTCCTTTCAAATGCCCTCATTGACAACAAAAACTACACATAATGGAAGAGTCTTTAACATGTAATTATTTGATAAATCTCAATCCACTCCTTCTATATGTTGTGAAATCATGTGCATTTTTTTGTGTGCTAATGTTCTTTCATGAGCAGTAAGAAAGGTGATTGACATGTTCTTTTTGAGATAATCTTGTTTTCTAGCTTTTAAGATCTCATCCAAATTGTTCATCCTTTTATTCAAATCACCATGTCTTTCCTTTAGTATTTCACAAACACTTGTCTTTTTATCAAGTTCATTTTGAACATCAAATTCGGCTCTTACAAGGCACTCATTGTCAGCCTTTAGTTGTTTATTTTGTTGAAGAAGACTTGCATTTTTTTGAATGAGAAAAATAATTTTCTGTTTTAGTTGCTTGTTTTTATCATAAGATTCCTTCAAGGCATTATGCAATTTTTTAACAAATGATTCAAGATCATCATCATCTTCGTCATCACTTTCAGATTGAGAGTGTATGGAAATTACCTCATTATCTCCAATAGCCATGAAGGCCATTTGAGCTGATTCTTCTTCTTCTTCAACTTCGCTTTCGGAGTTACATTTATTCCATGTAATCTGGAAGTTGTTGAACATTGGCTTTCGATCAGCTTTTCCATCTTTCTTTTTCTTTAGGGAGCATTCGTTTGCGTAGTGTCCAGGCTGTCCACATTCGTAGCATTTGTCCAATTGTTTCTTGTTGAATTCTTGTTTTCCTTTGTTCCTTGCGTTTGAAGACTGAATCTGGAATTGATTGCTAGGTCCTCCCCTTCTAAACTTTCTTTTATTCAAGATTCTCTTGAAACTTTTTGTGATGAGAGTAAGATCGTTGTCATCACCATCCGAGTCTTCATCATCCAATTGAGCTGGATCATCTTCACCTTGAGCTGCCTTTAGAGCTATGTTTCTCTTTGCTCTCGCGTCCTCTTCCTCCTGCACTTTAGTTTTCAACTTCAACTCATAGGAGGTTAGTGAGTTAATGAGAGATTCAATAGACACAGAATTCAAATTCTTAGCCTCCTTTATTGCAGTCACTTTACTTTCCTATTCTTTGCCCAACGCATTGAGAATTTTCCTGTTTTTCTCTCCCAAGGTGTACTCTTTGCCCAACACCTTGAGATCTTTGATCAAGTCATTGAACCTGCAATACATTTTGTCAATATTCTCAAGGGGTTCTATTTTAAATGATTCATACTTTGTGACCAAGATAGACTTTTTCTGTTCTCTCACGTTGTCACTACCCTCATGAATTTCTCTTAACTTATCACACATTTCTTTGACAGATTTACATCCTTTTACTCTAATTGATTCATTTGATTCTAAGGCACTATAAAGAACATTCATGGCTTTGGCATTTAATGTGAGATTGGCTCTATCTTGAGCATTCAACTCAGCTCTTATTTTTGGTTGAAACAAACTTGTATCTGCATCAAGAACATTAGCATCATGCGGTCCTTTATTTTACAATAAATCATAACTCAATATCAATGGATTGCAAAAAGATAATCATTCTTTCTTTCCAACTAACATAATTGGAACCAATAAACATGGGAGGCCTAGTGACAGATTGCCCCTCAACAAACATGGCATGATTGGTTGTCATCTTTACTCCAAATCGCTAGAGCTTAATCTCAAGGAGACTAAACTCTGATATCAATTGTAAGGCCCAAAGACAACCTAAGAGGGGGGTGAATTAGGTTGATTAAAAATACTTTATTGAGTTTATGCACTTTTTCTTTAATAAAAATTTACCTTCTTTTCTAGTAGTGATCAACCAAGTAAATTTAAAGACGAGAGCAATGTTGATCATAAATGAGAGTGTATATAAGCAATGAGAATTTTATTAAACAAAAGGAATAAGATAGAGTATCAAACCGATTGTCTACCAAGTTTTCCTCAAACTTGAAGACCAATCACAAAGATGAGCACCTTCTCTTTGATGAACAATAATCAACTCAATGTACAATGGAGGGATCACTTCCTCCTTGCCCCAAGCCTCACTTAGTCAAGTTAGGAAGTTTTACTATCACTCAGATAACGCTCAACAAAGCTACACTATTGAAATTTTCAAACACAAGAGAAGTGCTTACAAGAACTTCACACTACTTGGAGAACAAATCTTGCTTAGGAGACTATTTTCTAGCTAAAATATCTCTTGAGATCTTGTAAACGAAGTGTGCAAAAGTTCCTCCCTGGTTCAGAATCGTTTGTATTTAAAGGGGACAAAAAATGGATTTCATTAATGCTTCCAACGGATAGAAGGCAGATGAAGAGTCAGCTAGCCGTTGGGGCTGTCGGACGTCCGATAGCTTAATCATCGTCCGATTCCATCGTCCGAAAATCAGCCAAGTTGTCTTTCGGACTTCCGATGGGATTTTATCGTCTGACCGCTTCTGCGTCCGAACGTCGTCAGAGAGTCATCAAAACTTTGCGAAATTTTTCGGACGTCCAACGCGATCGATGTGCGTCTGAAGCGTGCGTCCGATCCTCCCGGACGTCCGATGCTTCCTCACGAGCGTCCGACAGAGTTTCCTTCTTGATGTTCTTCATTCTTTCGGACGTCCGACAACTTCCTTTCGGACGTCCGACATGAGTGCCCTGTTTTTGCTTCTTCTTTTGGTTGATTTTCTTTCCTTGACACCTTTGTACCTGATTCTCTGAAAAGCAAAACACTTATATTTGAAGAGAATTAGATAAACATTTCAAAGTGCTTTGTGATCATCAAAATCAAGAATAACAAAAGTGGTTTCAAGCTTACCAATAGTTAAGGTTGTACTTTCTTGAATCACTCAATTGAGGCCAAATTGGAGTAAGTTTCTTGAGGGTTTTCACATCATATTCATCACCTAACATCACCGAACCACGTTGAGGTAACAAATCTTCACCTAACTTTATTATTTGAATTTTGCCATGATTAAATATTTTCTATTTTTAGGCAATTTTTAATATGTGACGTTAGGTGCATTTATTTGAGCTTATTGATGCTATTGGTGATTGTTAGTGATGAATAAATTTTGTGATTTGCATTTATTATATTTATTTGGTGAATTCTTGCTAGTTTTATTCTTAATTTGGCTTGGTGACAAAGCTACATATTAGGTGGCCAATGTAGCATTTTAATTAGTTTAGTGGGAGTTTTTGATATTCATGTGAGTAATTTAGATTACCTAATGAATAAAAATGTGCTTGATTGAATGATTTCTTGAATTCTTAGGTAATTCTAAAAGAAGAGGTGAATTGAAGATGGCCTTAATTGATGAAATTCATAAATGCACTTACAATTTTTGTGGTTCAATAGTTTTTAGTATTTCATGAATTTTCACAATGGTCATTTATATTTTGGTTTGGTGTGTTTGCCTCCATTTTGAGATTACTTTTGTACTTAAGGGGATTTGATCATTGATGACAAAATGTATAAATAGAACCTACTTTGCTCGTGATGGTGCATTTATTGTGTGAAATTAGCTTCCCTTTGGTTTGGATACTAATGCATATATTTGATTAGCAAAGATTAGCTTATTTCATGTTTTTATCCCATGAACATCGTATGGTTCCACATGCTTGATCATTTTTCCTTTTTCCTTGTATTGCATGTTTTCTTCTTGTTGATTGCAACTTTTTATTTTTAAGAAATTTATTTGTTTTGATTTTGTCTTTTTCAGGGTGCAATAAGTGAACTCTCCATTCTTTCTCAAATACGGTTGGAAATTCATTACATTGCCATAAGGGGAGTATTTTCTTTTACTCTTTATTTATTTTCCTTTTCTCACATTGAGGACAATGTGAAGTTTAAGTGTGGGGGAGGAAAATATTGAACTTACATTTACTTGCTAGGTGATGATATTTTGTGGATTTAAATATTTAGAAATGTTGGAATTATGTTTGAATTATTTGTCATGTGGATAATTTGCTTGAAATTGGATTTGTTGGCAGGGAGTTTCGTCCATTTATAAGGGGAAACTCTGTCAAAATTTTTCTAAAATCTTTTTCAATATTTCACTATGGCCCAAAAAAAATCTTTGCATTTTTATTTTAAAAAAGGGCTAAATTGTTCAACCTTAAGTGTTTAATTCTTCTAATTGTTGAAACTTTATGTGTATTTTGAAAGGTTTAGTCCTCATTTAACTTGGAAATGGTTATTACGCAATTAGGATGTTTGCATTTGAGAAAATATATTTGGTAAAGTAAGGAAAATTATGCCTATAATTTTACATGTTTAATGAGATTTCTTCTCTTTACTTAATTTTGCAAGTAAGTGATTGATATAGTCGATAAAGGTTATATTCCTCCTTTGATTATTCTTATATATTTTCTAAGCGGGAATACCTATTTATTGTCCTTTATTTCTTAAAAAGAAAAAAAAAAGTAGAAAGAAAAGAAAAAAAAGAGAAAAGAAAAGAAAGTAAATAAAAATTGTTCTACTCCAATGATTCACATACCGAGTAATCGAGGGTTGGCATCTACAAATGTCGACACTCGCGTAAAAATGTACTTGAATTAAAAGTATGTATTAGCAACTTGAATAAGTGAAATGTTGAGTAACCGGAGATCTTCACCTAAAAGTGTCGATTTTCGTGTAAAAAGGCTATTTAAGTAAAATTTGTGTGAATAAATCCCTATTAATTATAGAATTTTGAGAAAAGATGATTATAAGGAGGAGGAAGGCTATAAATTGACTATGTAATTTGCTTATTTGTAAAATTAAATTAGGGTAAGAGATTCAGTTTAACTTGTTGAATTTAGGGTATAATTATCTTTCCTTTACTGAATATTATGAGTATTTAGTGTAATTTGAATAATGATTTAATGATTATTTTCCAAGTCTTGAGGAATTAAATTGGACAAAGTGCATATATTGTTTCACCTCTTGAATCATTGTAGTTGATTATGTGTGAATTGCTTGAGGACAAGCAATGATTCAAGTGTGGGGGAGTTTGATAAGTGACTAATTTACGTAATAATTGTATGATATTTTATATTATTTTTAGTCACTTTAGTTATATTATTGGAAGAAAATGAATCATTTTGGTTATAATTGGTGAAAAATGCTTTTAAGTAATTAAATGAGGTTTTTATCACTTTTTAGTGGGATTTTGTGTATTTTGACAGTTTTGACATATTTTCGTGTTTCGGCTATAACTTGAGTTACAGTGATCGGATTGAAATGATTCTTGAACCAATTTGAAAATAAGAGATAGATCTACAACTTTGGTGAAGACATCTAAATCCAGTTTGAAGGTTTTCAAAGTCAAAAAGCTGAATTACAGTAGCAAATTTCTACTGGTCGAAGCTGAAACAGGGCAATGAGCAGGCAAGAATATTTCAGTCATTTCTCTGCCTACACAGATCCAAATGAGGTGATTCTTGATGCATTGGAAAGCTAACTCAAGGGGCTACAAGTTTCATGTTTTGGTCAAGAGCTAAATCAGCTTTATCATCAAGAAATGTTCAGTGGAAGTTGATGCAAAATCGGAGCAGAGCTGGAAATTGAACCAGAAGTGACCAAATGGTCACCGTAGCAATCCGGCCGGAATTTGGCCGGATTTGTGGCCGGATTATGGTCAGAAAAGGCTGCTTTGTACGCGTAAGACTCAATTTCACCTCCACCAACTCACATGTGATGCTAGACATGTGAGAAACATTCCCAGCTGTAAAAGGGAAGTGTAGACCTCAAGTTTTGACCAATCTTTCATCTTTATATAGTCAAATTCATTGCAAAACAAAGGGAGATAGAGAGACATACGGGAGAAGCTTGAAGTTGCAGAAATGTAGCTCTTTCATCTTCCTAGTGTTAGTTTAGCTTAGTGTAGAGTATGATAGTTCATCCATTCTTGTTATTAGCTAGATAAAGAAGAAGATAGAGGATGAAGAAGGCAAGGAAGAAAGCTCATGTGACAAGGGTTGTATTCCTTCCAAACTCTTTATCTTTTGTACTTGATTCAAAGTTTGGTTAATATACAAGTTCTGGATTTTGTGTTCATTATGTGTCTTTAAAGTTTATACCTTGGGTTTGGTTGAACTTTCTATGATTGTTAGTGTTTATTATTCGGTTATTTGATTGCTATAATCTGAGCAAGTTATTTAGCAACTTTGGCTCTTTAAATCATGATTAATCTGGTACCATTGATTGTGATTATCTAAGGTGTTGTTTTTGCAATGAAAATTGAGATTTAACACTAGTTCAAAAAGTGCTAAACATAGGGAGTACACTCACGAAAGTAGAGTGCGCTATGTGGTTTTTAGTGATTCATTTCATGTAATTTCATTGAAGAAATGAACTTGTAACTAATTTCATAACCATGAAAATAGGTATGGATTAGTTATGAGTATAGTTGATTCACTACGAAAGTAGGTCTCACATGTTTAAGGAAATTACACCAGAATTAGCCCAGATATTAGTGCTCAATGATCCAAAAATGGCAATTGCATGAGTAGTTAGGGATACCACAACCTAAGGAGCTTTTATTTGTCATTTTGTATAATTTCAGTAGGTTAAATTTGTTATAATTCATTGATAGTCTAAATAATAGAGAAGTTTTAGTAATACCGGTAATTGTTCACTCTTCCCTGTGGGATCGACCCGATATATACCCTAAACTACTAGTTGACCTGTATACTTGCAGTGAACGGGTGTAATTCGGTTTTTTAACTTGCATGTATGTAAAATACCCGTCAAAATACCATCAAAAGTATCCTATCATAGTCATAAAAATATTATTATAGTTGTTTATCAAATAATAGGTATGGACATGAAAATTTTGGCACATTTTTCTTATAATTATACTAGATAATCTTATAATTGTATAGGGAAGTAAATTAAAACTCATTACACAAGGGTATTTTTGGTTATTCATTTAAAAATTTGACCAAGTCAATATTATTTTAAGGTTTTGTTACTAAAACTATCAAATCAAGGGAAGTAGGTGTAATTTTTCAAATCTCAAGGGAGCTCAATGAAATTGTTAGAAACCTCTAGGGAGGTTTTTGTAATTATTCCAAAAATAAATGTCATGTGAGCAATCCATTATATGTTTTCCATCCATCTTAACAGCCAAATTGGACGGAAGGACTATAACTGCACATTTTTATTAATTGGAGGATTATATTTATGTACTTATTAGTTGGAGGACTAAAAATGCGTAAAGTTAAAAATTTAAGGACCACCGCAGTTTTTTGCCCTTATTTAAAATTAGTCTATCTAACAAATAATGATTATTAGTGTATGTTTATATATGATAGATTGGATGAAATATAGGTTCATTAATAAGTGGCCTTTTGACATCAGTTGAAATAATACTTTGATCTAAATTTAAATTAGAAACCATGGCACAATCATCTGAAATAGAATGGCGTAGTAGAGGTCTTGACTCCAACAATCAATGCTTCCTTCTCGGTACTAACACTGTGAATTGAACCCTCCTCAGAACCACAAAGCATATGCCTTTTTTTTCAATTATAAATTATTCTTTTTTTTTTAATTTTACTCACAAATTATTCTTAAAGTTTTTTTTTAAAAAAAAAGAAGTCTCCACCCCTAACATTCATGCATATGTCTCGTACTAATAAATAAATAAAAAAAAGTCCAACTCTGATTCCCGTCCAAAACCAAATTCCGCCATGTCAACTACTTCCATAAAAAATAAGAATGCCCAAATACCAATTTAGTTATCCAATCCTATAACAGAAAGCCCAAGTCAAAACAATTGAAAAACCCACCATTCCACCGTTACCTATTGACCTTTTGTTTTAAATTAATTATGCTTTTTCCCTTAAAAGGATAACCAAGCAAATTCCATATCCTATCCTGTGTAACTTCTTGATTTTCGTCTAGTAAATTTCTATATAAAATTTTGTCCTAAGATAATTTTATTTGCAATGTTTCATTAATTCATCTACCCAAGCCTCCAGCATTCAGTTTAGCTATTGGGCAAATCTTTTGTTTTTCTATGTTTCGTTTTGATGGAAGACAAAAATTGACTTTTAGATTTTCTTGGTTACAACTTTCTTTATATATTCATTCAAAGATGAAATTTTTATTTTGTGCGTTTAATATATATAAATTAAATGAATTTGGATCTTGGGTGTCATTAGATTACATTTATAATAACAATAATTTTCTTGCCTCTGTTGGTTTAAAATTTAGTTATCCTTTCCTCATTAGTCCGATAAATTGTCATTTTAGATTAAATAAAATTGATAATTACTTCTTCTATTTTTCAATTAGATAAACTTCAATGTTTCTGTTTTGTGTTAATGAATATAGTGAATTTAACTAGTTCTGCTGCAATGATTAGGAGAACTAAAAGAATGGTTTTAGACAAGGTTATAGTTATTGATAATATAAAAAAAAAACTTGTCAATAGAATAAACTTTTGAAAATCATTATGAAACATTTGCGGTTGCTTTAGATGAAAAAGCAAAAGCTTTAGAACTTCTAAAACATAAAGCTTGCACTTAATTATACTAGTGATTTTTCAGGTTAATTAGTAACTTATTGAGATTTGAGTATTTTGTGACTATCGGGAGCAAGAAAATTGAATAAAAGGACACTTGAAACAAGTGTTGAACCTGGAAGCTTTGAAGCTTTTTATTTTATTTTTTAACTTTTTATGGATTTTTTAGTGTAAGTTCCGCTATACCACCTAATTCATCCCTTCCCCAACTTTAATGCTTCTACATCTAAGAATGTCCACATTTTTATGGGTACTTCAAATGGTCAACATTAATCAAATATTACGACTCTTCCGAAATTCAACTAAGAAAAAAATTCCTAGAGCTAAAAATCAATCAAAATATAACCACTAAAATTTATTTCAACGTTTTAATTTTTTTTGCTCATTTAATCTCGATTTATTCCTTTTTTTAAAATAAAGTTATACTCAACCTTAGCTTCCCCCGTCTCCCCCTATAACAAATTCCTGGCACCGCCACTGCTCCATCCCATCTTGATTTCAAATGCAATGTGCTACTTCATGAGTTTTTTAAAGAACTATTTACAATTAGTTAAGAGGGACCATTGATGCACATACAAAACAAAGTCCACTTAATTTCTCAGGACAAATACAGCAAAGGGTTTGAAGCCGTTCCCTATTGGTATCTATTGATAGTTTATTGTGACGCATGTCAAGAAAGGATAGGTTGCTGTTTAGAGCTCGAAGGAATTTCAAATATTGAGATTAGTGATGAGATTAGTGACGGTGACGGGGGTTGGTGTGGGCCGAAATGTAATCGAATCGGGCTGAGCCTTATTTTTAACGTGCTCAATGATGTTGCAAACTCGGGTTCGAAATGAACATTGAGCTATATATGAGTTTCAATTTTAAGCTTGATTTTCCACTCGATGCAATATTTTGACTTTCGTTATGCTCGAAAATTTGATTGACTATTTCTTAAAGGTTCGGTCCTTTTATTACGTGCACTTAGGAGATTGGATAAGTTACAAGATCTTATATGTTTAATAGGCTCTCCAATTTTCTAGTTTGATGACGATCTTGAAAGTGCAAAATCATGAAAATGTCAAACCTTCATCATTTAAACCGAATCTTCAGCCATGAATTCTTCTTGTTTTCATCATTAAATTTTCAGGATTATATGCTTTAGAACATCATCATAAGGTACCACAGAGTATTCTTAAAGATTCTAATGTAAAACAATAACAAAGATTTCCTTCTCTTTCTTTTCCTCCTCCAATTCTCTCTCTCTCACCCACAGCAAGAAAGCATATATTATGGCCTAGTACTTAGTAGTGTAGTGGGTGGGTCCCTCTTTAGATTACTTTCGGACCGATTTAACTGTTAACTCTCGTGCTTAGTCTAATTAAGTATGTGTGAGTTTATTTCAGTTTCTGAAGAAAACTTAGTGGTGTAGTGGGGATTTTTAGGTTGGTCATCACTTAAGTTCGAATATGGGGAAAGAGAATATTAGTTCCTTTTCATTCTTGATAAACCCTTTTTCTTTAAGTTCTTTTTTAATTTATAAAATCTATTCTTCTTTTCCCTTTTTTGGGCCTCATAATTGTAATTAATATATAAAAATAAAAATTATTTCCATTTGATAATTTGAGCATTTATGAAATTAAAACACTAATAGGCCCTAGAAGAACGCAGCATATTATAATTACTAAACAGAATAAATATCTAAACTAGATGCAAGAATTTTAAGAACAACATGAACGTGTATGCCGCAAATATACATATGTTGTAAATTTGGGTGATTTCGATAAGGAAAATACTGAATGAGATATGAATCCTATACCATAATTTCTTAACACGAATGAAAAATAATATAAATAAAAAAGCAATGCTAAAAATTAATTTTAACATTAAAATTGCAATGAAATGCTAACAAGCACATGGTTCACAAAAACTGATAGCATAAACGACGATTTACAGGAGTAGCTCTATTGTGACCGGTTTCTTGCAAAAACAAAGATCAACAACCATCATAATGGTCGCTTCTTACTGATGCTGCAGGCACCCTTGTAAATATGTTCAAAAAGTGGCCCTTAAACTTGATGAATTTTTTAAAACAAAGCAACGCGGAATTGGTCATTAATAAATGGGTAGACGTTGCTTTCCTTGAGGGTTCCTTTGAATTAATCAAAAGAAGATTAAGAAATGTATTGCAAACACAAGTAGTTGGACAGTTTATTGGCATTTTTTACAACGAAAATTATTGGAAAGTTCCAATCCAATTAAAATGTGACAGACTTTACGGGATTTTATGATAAATTACATCTAATCCCCCTGGATTTTTATATTACTATATGATCTCCTTTACATTTCAAAATATTCACATAAACCCCTATTGTTTAATGTAATATGAAAAATAGACGGAAAGAGCCAATGGTTACAGTGATTGAACCAGGTGTGCTCCAAGAAATGCGTGTGGTGAATTAATAATATCCACTTAATGCCCTTACAATTTATATGAATATCCACTTTAACCCTCTATAGATTTTGTATTTATCCACATAATTCTTCTATAAACTTTGTACAAGTTGGTCTAACCGTTGTTCGATTTAATATCTAAGTAAGGGCAATAATAGTAGTTCAACTAATAGTGTAACATAAGATTTTTTTTTTTGTAAAATTTCTATTTTATATGAAATCATAGAGGGTTTATATGAATATTGAAAACATTAGGGGTGTTATATGACAATCAATGAATCTATAGGGATTCAGTTTGGGTCCACTTTACTCAATAGAGCATTAGTCAAATTCCAATTTCCTCCACGATGACGTTGTCTGATATTTGTTAGCACCCTGAAATTTGCAACCCGGTCAAATTCCATTACTTTTTTTTTTTCAACGGTCAAAATCTATTACTGACGTTAGAATTTTGGTTGGAGACTTGGTTGACCGACTTGCTAAAGTAAAGTCATCCTATAGGCTAATCATTTTCGGGGCGTGTACAACTTTCATGATCCCTCAACCAAAATTTTGGCTCCTATTTTACAGCTGTAATTTGTGGATTTTTAGCCTTTTAGTCTTTTGGCGCCTGCCTTTGAAATGATCTCCAGAAATTCGTTGCTCCACTTCCATTATTACATGCTTTGTTTGCTTATTAGCTTCCATACCAAATTCACTAGCCCCGTTAATTTTATTGCGCCTTACTGTGAAAATACTACATACAACCCTAACAGTGCGACCGGCAGCATTTACAGAACCAATCTAAATTTCATGCTTGACACCCTTTCTTCAAATGCATCTCGGACGGACACCAATGGCTTCTATAATTTCAGTACTGGCAATGACCCTTCAAACACGGTCTATGGCCTCTTTCTCTGTCGAGGCGATCTCAGCGCTGATGTTTGCAAAGGATGTGTAGCAAGTGCCAGCACAAGAGTACTTCAAGAGTGCCCGAATCAAAAGGCTGCTATTGTTTGGTATGAGGAGTGCTTGTTACGTTTTTCTGACCAGACAATCTTCTCCAAGGTTGATTCCACAGCTGGTGCGTTAATGTTCGACGTACAAAATGTCACTGGTCCAGGATGGTATACCTTTACAAGGGTAGATTTGTATAACGCCGCGTATCAGGCTGTAGGTGATGCCTCGGGCAAAAAGTTTGCTGTTCGAGAAAACAACCTTACCACTTTTCAGAGATTGTATACCCTTACACAGTGCACACCAGATCTATCTGCAGATGACTGTGAAAGCTGTCTCTCAGAGGCTATAGGACGGCTGCCCACTTGTTGTACCATCAGAGTGGGAGGCAGAGTATTCCTTCCAAGCTGCAATATTAGGTATGAGCTCTACCGCTTCTACAATAGTGCATCCCCTGCACCACCGCCTTTGTCAAACTTACATTCCTTCACTGGTGTTCCTCCTCCTAGTTCCACTAAAGGTATGTTCTGGAGTCTTGCTCTGACCATTTTTTTTCCCCTAGTGTTAAAAACAGACTTAATTCTTACAAAAAAATTTTTTTTGCTTGCATTGAATTATGGATCGAAAATGAAAATGAAAGGGCTATATTCGCATAACTTTAGTTTAAATCCACACCTTTGATACATTTATAATTGGTGTGAATGATAGTAGAATTTGTACGAGGCGTAAATTTCACCATTGAGATAAGCACATCATACTGATCATAGCACTCATGATTTGTCATTTCTGGTGGAATTTTAAGTGAACTTATACTTCCTAAGACAGTAATTATCTACATATTTAGCCTTTTTGCAAACATTAGAATTGTAATTAACTATAGAATATATATTGAAATAATAGCGTGGTCGCCATCGTAGAATCCCTTAGGTATGATAGCTTGACTTGCGAAACTGGGTTGGGCTTCTCTCCAATACGTTTCCTTTAGTTTCCATTCAATATTTATCCAATTGACGAGGTCTCGCCTTACACCAAATTTAATAATCTAATTACCTTGAATTCTGCAAGTATATAGTTTGTTTAATGAGTATAGGAGGTATTACTATTTTCGATCCCACGAGGGGCAAATTTACAATTACGAAGACTTTTTCACTTGCTTTATTATCTAAATAGCCTCAAATATAGAAAATATAAATTGAACGTAAGAAAAATAAGTAAACTAAGGAAAATCACAAGAATGGAAGAATCAACTAAACACAAGTTATAGGGAATAGAATCCACTATTTGCTCTAAGCCCCGGTGAATCAGGTAAAATATCACTTTTAACTCTTGTCTTGTGAGTTCATTTTCTAATGCACTTGAAACTCACTCTCGCTAATGAATCAAGTTATTACCAAAACTAGACTCTCCAACTTTGTGGTGAAGTTATTAGATTTAGTTCATGAAGATCCATGGCAAAAGTTAAGAAAATCCACCTAGATGTACCACCGCCTATGCCAAACTTAAATTTTATTATTGGCCCTGCTCCTTGTCCCTCTAAAGGCGTGTTCTGGAACCTTGCTCTGGCCCTTTTTTTTTTCCTGGTGGATTAAAAACAGAGTTAATTCTTACAATTTTTTTTTGTTTGTATTGAATTTTGGATCGAAAATGAAAATGAAAGAGCTGTATTCACATAACTTTATTTTAGATCCACACCTTTAATGCATTTGTAATTGAGATTAACAATATTAGATCTATATATCATGAGTGTGGAATAATTGTCATGAGTGTGGATTTTGTAGAATTTTAAGTGGACTTATAATTCTTAGGACAGTAATTATGTACATATTTAGCTTTTTTGCAAGCATTAGGACATTAATTGACTATAGAGTATATATTGATTTAATAGTATGGTGGCCATCGTAGAATCCTTTAGGTATGATGGCTTGATTGGGCTGCTCTCCATTTCGTTTCCCTTTAGTTATTCATCCATTTATCTAATATACGGTTTTTAAAACTCATATTATTATGTTATTATTTTATTTTGATTGGTTCATCAGCATAAATAAAGATAAAGTCCATTTGACAACGTTTTTGCATTCAATTTGCAAGAAACAATTAAACCAGGACAAAAGAGTTTAAGATCATGGAAAATTTTGTAATGATTAATCGAACATCAATAATTTGTTAATTCAAATTTAACTTTTGTGTATAACTGAAATAGTTTATGAGGTATATTATGTATGGTGTTGATTTGCAAAATTAACTTCAAAATGAAATTATCATGGCGTAATGCTAAGAAGAACTCACTTTTGTTTCTCCAAATTTAGACAAGGACATTGAAGAAGATCAAGGATTTGTGCTATGCATGTAAAAGATTCTCCATTATAGTGGAATACATTTTTTCCACTAGTTTGAAAATATTAAAATAGGTAAATTAATTTTACTCCTTTGTGGTTTAATGTTTTGCCATGCAACCCCTTGTCGTTCCGAAATTGCAATATTACCTTGTGCTTTTGTGAGAGGAGCCATTGAGTTTTTCTTTGTTTTGTGACAAAACTAGTTGTCAAGATACAGAATAATTATTAAGTGCTAAAGCAGGATAAATTTCATACTTTAGGGAGTAAAGCATCCAAAATTAAAATTTAAGGATTAGAGTTGTAGAGAGTCCATAATTTAAGGGTCCAAATTGAAAATTAGCCAAGAAAAAAAGTACAAAATTTATATTAGCAATGAAATCAACCAAATACCATATTTACCCTCTTTAAATTTGATTTAACAAAAAAAATCAGTTATCTACAATGGCTTGGGTTAAGATGATAATTTCAAAAGCATAAGGAGATTATAAGGTGAAACATTAAATCATTATGGTAAAAGGTATTATTACAATTCACATTAATCAAACAATTAATTACATTTGTCTCACAATGGATCTGCTCTCTCTACTCCTTGTGCCACCTCTTGTCCTAACCTTCTATAGTATGTCTGCATGAACATCCTTTTTTAACCTTGTTTTTGTCCTTGAGTTTCTACTATGACTAACAGGGTTAAAAAAAAGATCAAAATACAACAAATAAAACCAATATATGATGAAGAAATGAAAAATATATATCTACTAAAAAACTCGTAAAAATTTGATTTTTTTAATTAAGATTTGGCATTTTAGTCTATTATCATTTTTTTTACATAGTTAGTGGTTCTTGGAATTCTAAAGAAGAAAAACAGGAGTTAAAATAGGTTGTTTATGAAGGAGATATTACAATATAATACAAGATGGGACCCAGAGTAAGTTAGGAAGTGATACGTAAAACTTAAGTGTATTCATCTCCCTTGAAATTTGGCCAAATTATAAGTCAGACCTATTGTGCATGTATTTCCATGAAATTTGACCAAATTACCAATCAGACTTTAAAGTTTGATCACAGTACTAAGTAATCCTAAGTATTGATAATGGGGTGAGAGACAGGATTGCAGGTTGATCGCGCCAAGCTTCTCATTGCCCAGACCAGGACAAGTAAGCTTGGCCTCATCTGAGCTTCAAAAAGGCCCTCTATGGTGGCACTTATAACCTATATATGTTTTCAAAACTCAAACCGGCAAGCTACTCAGCTGAGCTCAGGGGTCAATCGAATTGGATCGGTATTAAAAACCAAATGATGCCATAAATATATATTAATTTTTTAAAATAAAAAATATATAGAAAAATACTATTAATATATTAATTATGTTAATTTTTACCTCATAGTCCTTGCATCACATCAAATTCTTAAAACATAATTGAGTTACAAATTGAACAAAATGACAAATCACTATCAAATACTTAACACAAATTTTAAATAAAAATTCAACAATCATATTTTAAATTAACTTGTTAACGTTTATAAAGTTCAAATGCACATGCATGATAAGTCTTAAACAAAATTGAGACTAATTTGTACAAAGTGCAAAAGCTAAAGCTGCACACAGGAATTATAAAAGAAATTTGCAAGCATAATTGTAATTGTTCAAAGCATAAAGGGTCAAAACACAAACTTTAAAAAAATTTAGACTTGGAAGGCAGTTGCCACCTGGCCTTTATCTTTTGTCTTCCTGCTCTTCATTCGGTCCAAACACCTATCGCCTATACTTTGACCCCATTTCCGCCTCTTTCTTCTCCTCCTCCTCTTCAACCTTCAACCAGTGTTTTCCCTTTTTCTTTTTTTTTTTTCTCTTTTTCCGGTCAACTTCAACCAATGCTATTAGAAAACAGAAACTCACCAAATTAAAAAGGTAAAAGAAAAAAAACGACATCATCAAATCACTAGCATCATGCATCATCACCAAATTACCGGTGGGTTTCATTCTCTGCATTCTTTTTTTTTTCCTTTCATTTTGTGATTTCCTTTTTTGTTTCTTTTCTTCAAAAAGGCAAGATTCCTTCTCTCTTCCTTTATTTTCATTCTTTCGTTAAATTCTTTCTTTCTTCTTTTCATTTAGATCCAGACTTTAGAAGTTGATAATGAAGATATATTCATAGATCTATTTTCTCTTAGAACTTTTTGCTTGTGATTTCCAATACATATTACCAAATTGTTGGAGGGATCAATTAAGGCTTTAAAGATGAAGAAAATTTTGGGAAAAAGAAAAAGAAATCAGCAGCAGGAAAAAATACAGCAAAAATGGAAGTACAAAACCGGGTTTTACTGGTTTTGGTTTTACTAGTTTTTCAGTCAAATCCAATTTTTCACAAGCAATTTCTAAAGATGACTCGAACTGAATAACTGGTCGATTTTCGATTTGATCGGTCGGTCTGGTCCAAATTTAAAAACGGTGCTTATAACCATGGAGGTACCGGGTCCCTGATAATGCTACGACCAAAAGGGATATGAGCTCCTTTGCATTGGTTAACCTCGAGTCTTAAAAAAAAAACAAAAAAAAAAAAACCTCGAGTCTCGACTGACACCTTATACTTTGACTGGTCAACAAAAAGACAAGCTAAATGTTCCAAAATGCCCACCAACGTATGTCATTGTCCTAGACTCCCAGTTAATGTTTCAAACTAAGTGGGCAGCGGTAACCTCTTCTTTTCCTCATTCCTTTATAGCAAACATTTGCCTTTAACCTTTACCTCACTAGTCACAATAGGGCTCCTGCATCCAACCTCCATTAAGCAGCCAACTTTACTTTACACAACCAATCTGCGCATTGATTGGGCTCTAGTCGTTTAGAGCACAATTTTAGACTGTTAAACTCTGCCGTACATTAAGTTTTCAAAAATAGAGTCATTTAAAATGATTATTATATTTTATCAAATGAATTTTTTCATCATTTACGTTTAAAATCTTAATTTTGTGTAGTACAATTTGGTTTTAACCTCAATTTTTGAGCATTTTTTAGCTTGAAATCACTCCATGACTAACATGCAATAATTTTTTTATGCACAAAAGGGTCAAATTTTATTATTTTAATGGCAAAACAAATACAAATTGGGTCAAATCTCATTTTTTAGAAAAAAAATGAATATAGTTTGAATCAAATCCTATATTTTTAAAGACAAAAATGGATATATATCGAGTCGATTATTTAATTACAGATGGGTCTCACTTTTTTGCCCAAAAAAATGATCATGTGTGGATCATGTAATTGATTCAGAATAAGAAACTATCAAAAAATTTAAGTTGGGACCAAATTTTTACCGATTTGATTTTGTAAAGGATGTAAAGTTATAATTTTAAAAGTGAATAACAAAAAAATTCATTAAACAAAATGTGAAAAATATTTTGAACAATTTTCCTTTCAAAAGCTGCATTACCTTTCCTTCTAAGGAAACAAAAAAGCCCAAATCGCATCTACCAGCATTACCATTACATACGTTCAAATTCCACAACTGTAACACCATATATGTATGTATGTACGCGTGATGCGTGTATGTATGTATGTCTGCATGGCTTATGAAGCCAAGGAAAAAGTTAGAAAGGAGAAAATGACTGGTTATACCAGTCTCGAGGGAATTGAATAGGAGTAGGTACGTTAAAATGAGGAGGTGTTAGATGATTGCGGTGGCAGCTTGTAATGATCTGAAATGGAATAAATAAGGTTTGAGACGAAGAGGGTGCTTTCTTCTTCTTCTTCATTTTTTACGTCATTTTATTTAACCTTTCCACACTGTTGGTTTGGTTATCTTGTATTTCTTTCTTCTTAGTATTGGTGCATCTTCCTTTACCTTATCTTTATTGTTTCTTCTCCACTTCTTTGTCTTTTATCTCGTTCTATTCTGATACGTACTTTCTTGTGCTTCCCGGGGAAGCACCTATTTGCTCTCTTTTTTTTTTTTTACGGAAACATTAGGAATTGTATTGATATCAAAACAAGCTATACAACTTGAGCAACAGCCCATAAGGAGTTTTACAATAGTGTTGTTTGACACTGAGGATTTAGATATTCCTCATCTTGCAATAATGTAGTAGCATATTCGCTTAACCTTCTACCTATCTGATTACACTGGTTGCCTACCAAGCTAAAAGAGCAGTTCACAAACAAAGCTTTTAGCATGTGAATGTCTTCCAGCTGAGCAAAAAGTCTTATATCTTGTGTCTTGTTCGTCCTCAAAACTCGCAGCATCTGAGTAGATGAAATTAACAATTTAACAACTGGCCATGGCTTTTCTCTAATTTTGCACAGTGTTAATTTGATCGCTGCAACATAGTCCAGTAATCTATCCCCTGTGCTTCTATCCTTTATGGCCCATGCAGCATGCATGTTGTTGCCTTGTTTAGCCACTATGCCAATGCCTAAAGGTTTCCCTTCCTTTTGCTGGCTGACCTCCACTACAATGATCATCATGTTGCTGTCTTCATTGTCATATTGTTCCTCTTCAGCCTTTGATGTTGTTTCCTGACTGCTCTCTCGCTTATTTCTACTGTGTACTTCAGTGTACTCTAGCCATTCTAGATGAGCTTTCTATACAATGTCAAAAGGATGACAGTATCTGTTGTTGAAAACCTTCTCATTCCTGGCTTTCCAAACTTGCCAGAGAATGTTAACAGTAAAAGCTTGGTGCTGATGTCCTTCAGTTCTGCTTGTTGCTTCCATCAGTCCACTCCACCATTTGTTGAAGTTCCCTCTATTGTCAGCAATTCCATCCCACTGCACTGGAGCCAGTCTCCATACTTCCTTTGCTTGATTGCAGAAAAAAAACAGGTATTCTATTGTCTCCTCTCCTTCGCCACATACTTGGCATATTGGCTCACCCATTCTAGTTCTGCAATATATTAGCTCATTCACTGGTAGAGCCTTGTTCAGACATTTCCACATAAAATTCTTCAGTTTGCCTTTGATGTCCATTTTCCACATCTTCTTCTAGTCCTTTTCTTTTTGTCCATTGATACTTGTTTCCCCTTGCCCTCTCATTTCTTGCTGCTAACTATTCTCCCCCTTGCTCAACAACTTGTAGGCTGACTTGATAGAGTAGTAGCCATTATTGCTTGCTATCCAATAGCTGCAATCAGCCCTTCCTGCTAAACTAATTGGAATTTTGAGGATTTTTCCATTGAAAGTTTTGAAGATCAGGTGTCTATTCCACCTGAAGTTTGTTATCAGCTCTTCCACTTTATGTAAGTTGCAGTTTTGGGGCTTAACAGTAGTTGGTTTCCCTTCTTTGTTGTTTGGGATCCAACTGTCTTCCCAAATGTTGGTACTCTTGCCATCCCCAATTTTCTTCCAGATGCTCCTGCCCACTTCTTCTCTAACACTGGTCATACTTTTCCAAATCCATGAAGCTGTTTGGCTCACCTTGCATTGGAATATTGACCTGTCTGGATAATACTTAGCCTTCATGATCTTGCTTATCAGTAGATTTGGGCATGTCACAAGTCTCCAAATTTGCTTCCCAAGTAGAGCTTTATTGAAATCCTGCAAGTCCCTGAACCCCAGTCCCCCTCTACTTTTGTCCTTTGTAAGTTTAGTCCAGGTGCACCAATGCATCTTCCTTCTTCCACATTCTTCTCCCCACCAGAATCTAGCCATCATAGCACTAATATCTTTACAAAGTCTTCCTGGTAGTTTGAAGCAGGACATGGCATATGCAGGTAGAGCCATTGTGATGGCTTTCAGAAGTATTTCCTTCCCTGCAGTGCTTAGTAGTTTGTTCTTCCAGCTTTCCATTCTTCTCTAGTAGTTATTTCTGATGAAACCAAATAGTTGTTCCTTTGACCTTGTGATGACTATGGGTAAGCCAAGATATTTTCCTTGGCTTACCATTTGAATGCTTCCCAACTTCCTGCACACTTCTACTTTCTCCACCTCAGGTACATTCTTACTGAAGAAAACAGAAGATTTGTCATAGTTTACCATCTGACCTGAGCTTTTTTCATATTTTGCCAAAATCTTCATAAGCTCCTCAGCTTGAGCTGGAATTGCTTTACAGAAAACTAATGTATCATCAGCAAAAAACAGATGGGATATTGAGGGACCCCTTCTACTGATACTAATTCCTGAAAGCAGCTTCATCTCCTCAGCTCCCTATTTGCTTATTTGCCACCCCGCTTTTCTAAATTTAGTAATTAATTATCTTCGGCTTTTTTTGCTAGCAATTCTTGTGCCTAAAAATGCTATCCCATTTGTTTTGGTTTACATTTTCCAAGTCTTTTTAAAGTAGGGCATTGTTGTCATTTGATTATATCCAACGGTTGGGTCTGGACAGCCTCATTTGCAAGCGTAGTTGTAATTTGGTACAAACACAGAGCTAAGTTTGTAAATTACTGAAGCCACAGGGGAGTTTAATTCTATTAATCCACAACTAGAACAATTAGTATGCTAGGATTGAGAATTGATTGTCAATTTTTTTTATTTACCGTCAACATGGAGTATGTGAGATGAAAAGGTGGTGAAAAACTTTTAAAGGATACTGAAAGAATAGTTTTTCAAATAATAATGTGTTCTTGCATAGCTATCCGTCTATGTAATGGGCTGTCTCGGAGTTACACTAACCCAAAATTCAGCAAACTTGATCTCCTATGAGCTGACTTTTGAAGTAAATTAAACTTCCTTTAATCCAGGCAAAGGCCGAAGACCCCTACGAGTAGCTTTTCCAATTGCTGTCCCACTAATGGGGGTTGCTTTTGTGCTATTTATCATGACTTAGTCTTCCTGAAAAGAAGATCAGGGAAGAGATATGCTGCTATGGCACAGCAGGGGGCAACTGGTAAAGTTTATTGATTGCAATTACAGGAACCTTCAGAGATTTTTGAACATATAAATCAAGTGCATTTGCTTATCCCTGGTGTAGATGGAGTTGCTGAAATCTTAACAGCCGAATCCTTACAGTATAGCTTAACTGAAATTCAAATTGCCACAAATAACTTCTCTGTGGATAACAAAATTGGCGAAGGTGGATTTGGTCGTGTATACAAGGTCCCTATATGAAATATAAGTGATTCTGAATTTTAATATCTAAACTTTCAAATTTTCAATCACATCTTACTATGCATATATCTTCAGGGTGTACTTGCTAATGGACAAGAGGTAGCAGTAAAGAGGCTGTCAAGAAGCTCAGGGCAAGGTGCAGAAGAATTTAAAAATGAAATTGTAGTAGTCGCAAAGCTTCAACACAGAAATCTAGTTCGACTATTGGGATTTTGCTTGGAAGGAGAAGAAAAGATACTCATATATGAATTTGTTCCCAATAGAAGCCTTGACTACTTCCTCTTTGGTGAGTTTTAGTCTAGAATTGCTCGTTCTAGCGTTTGGTTTTTTGTTTGACCTTCTTCTATGTTACTTAAGTCCGCCATCTTAGCAAATGACAGGTAACAAATTGGCTCTTGACAGGTGTTTGATTGTGAGAAACCATTGATTTAGTATTTTTCAGTTCTAACAAAGAATATTGTGTTTAAGATAGTAAAGATTCAGAAAAGAAACGATCACTGAACTGGTCAAAACGTTACAAGATCATTGGAGGTATAGCAAGAGGACTCCTCTATCTGCATGAGGATTCTCGTCTTAGAATTATTCATCGCGATCTCAAAGCAAGCAATATATTGTTGGATGGAAATATGAGTCCAAAGATAGCAGATTTTGGCATGGCAAAGATTTGTGGAGTTGATCAATCTGTAGGAAACACAAATAGAATTGCCGGGACATTGTAAGTTTTGCTCCCATGCCATCGTTTCTCACATAATATGACTTTGTATCTTTCATGGAAAACACATTTCATTGCCTCATTAGTGATGCCTTAATACCAATTATAACAATCTTCGTGGCTTGTAGTGGTTACATGGCTCCCGAATACACAAGGTGTGGCCAGTTCTCGGTAAAGTCAGATGTATTCAGTTTCGGGGTTGTAATTTTGGAAATTATCACAGGCAAGAAGAACAGTAGCTTCTACGTATCTGAAGATTCTGAAGGCCTTCTAAGCTATGTAAGTACAGATTACAAAATCTCTGCTGAGTTTTACTTGTTTTCTGTGGTTTTGCACAATTGGGGGATTTGACCTTGGCACGCCTAAATTTCAACTTCTTTGTTTGTTTGTTACTCTAAAGATTACCTAAAGCTGCAACTGCTTTTCTGCATGCACGAGACCAAATTGGAACAGTAGTTCATGAGCTACCTGCCCTAAGTAAATACATATATATCTGTTTGTGTTCCATGTAGATCTCTAGATCTCCATTGGGACTTGTCATATTTGCCACTCGTTGTGTCATTTGTATGTTGCACTCGCGATGTATCTCTCTAACGTATACCTAATTCTTAGGTTATCTCCTAACCTGAATATCAGTTAACCTCCCTATCAAACAAAACTATACTCTTATTATGTTGATTTTTTTCTTCTCTTTTGTTTTTTCTGTTAACTTCACTTTCTTTTTTCAAATTCTTATTTTTGAGAAAAGTCAAGAATTCCTCCGTAAAAAAAATTTTGTATTTGTCAAAAAGTAGAATCGTAATTGAATATATGTTTTATTATGACTTTAATTGAGAAAAGAAAAAAAAATTAAACCTAAATGCAATAGAGTGACACAAAAATTACATTAGGAGGTAACGTAAGAATTGGTTTGTATCTTAGGGGGATTAATTCTAATTAACCCTTCAAATAAAGACCATTTATTTCTTTAATAAGGTACACTAGACGAAAAATGAGAGTCCATAGAAAAGGATGGGAACTAAATTTAGAGTATTGACTAATGCCTATTGGAAAGGTGACATTATTCATATGACAAACTAATATGTAAAGTTGGATATCACTTGTAAAACTAGCTATGCTCGAGCAAATTGCAGTTTTTAAGTCTGAACTCCTTATGCGTGGGATTATTTTAAAAAGGCTTGGAAGCATTGGAGAAGCGGCGATCCTTTAGCTCTTTTGGATTCAAGTATTGGAGATTCTTATATCAAAAATGAAGTCATTCAATGTGTCCAAGTAGGTTTAGTATGTGTTGAAGAAGATGTCAGCAAAAGACCTACAATGGCTTCCGTGGTCCAAATGCTCAATAATAGTTCTGTTACCCTACCTACCCCACATCGTCCGGCAGTTTTCCGGAGCCATGGGTCGGAGAGCAGGGTGGACGAGCTGAACGTTGATCGATCTAATTCCGAAAGAATTTCAGCTCCAAGCTCTGTAAATGGGGCATCAATTACTGAACCATATCCCAGATGAAGGAAGAAATAGGGCTAATTCTGGAAGGAAATATCAAGGAATTGTGTTTCGCATTTCCAAATCTTCCTAAGAATGAAAAATCTGCTTGTGCCGCAGTGTGTCCTAGTTGACAAGATAGCCCCCATGTACAAGTGGACATTCTTGTTAATCGCTAGCGATTTTGAATTGAGCTGCACAAATATTTTTTTTTTTGAAAGTTGAACATATGCATAAACTCATTCATTACATAACCTTTGCAAGATATATTCAGTCAGGACAAGACATCTTTGCTTGGTTTACCACTATCTATTATCTCTATGACACCTTTTGCGTGATTAAACTACAACAATTCCACAATCATACTTCTTCTATTACATTTGGAGATTTATTCATGGAATTTCTTATTAGTATAGTTTATTCACTCTTCCTCACCATAAACACCTAATTGTCTCCAATTATACATTTGGCAACTCAATTTGGATCAGACATGGCATGAACGGTTATGCAATGTTATAAGCCTCAAAACACCGCAGAATCCGTCTGGCCAAATTTGAGCCAACAACTTGAGTAGCCAAGTTGGATACCATGGCTTGCTTCGGGTGATGTAGTGAAGAGTCATATTTTGGAGGGTTTTGAAAAGTCAGAAGGTTTCAACCTTGTAATACTAATATGAAATTGGTAAGTTATTCTTCTTGAAAGTTGCGAAAATTATCCATTTCATCAAGGTACTTTTTTTTTTTTTTAATTTTGTTTGTAGTTTCTAACTTAATATATATTATCATTCTTATTCATTGTCCCTTTTCCACGGATAAATAATACTTAAAAGGTACTATGTCTCATTTCTCAGAATTGTAGTGTCCAAGATCATGAACCATTAACCATTGAGATTTATTCATGATGTTTCTGATCTTTAAACTTGGAGTCTTGTCTTGTTACAGTAAGTACATAAATGTATATAGAATCCATGTTAAACACTGATTCTTAATCAGCATTGAAACCAATTATAAACTGAAGCATGTAGCCTGGCCCCTATACATATAATCGCAGTTCGTTCCAATTCTGCTTCTTGATTGTCACAACATGGATTTTATTAGGCCAGATAAAAGGTATCGAATTCACAACCTGGAGATGATCAACACTTTAAATTATATACCTACAGATGTATTAACAAAGATTCTGCTAAGATTTTCTCTGAAAATATTGATGCAATTCAGAAGTGTTAACGAATCCTGGTGTGCCCCGAATTCAACACCTTCACTGGGTATAGCCCCACGATCTGGAGGTACCGAATCTAAGTGATCCACTGATTCAAGTAACTGGTCCTATCAACGGCATCCTTTGCATCATGGATGGTTCTGATATTCATGTTTGTAATCCTGTGTCTCACAAATCAGGAGGCTTCCAGCTTCCCCCTTCTGGTTCCTCAAGAATATAGGACAAGAATATAGCGCTCACGGGAATTTGCATCATTCCTCATGGGGGTATGAATTTAGCATTATTGCCTACAATGTTTTTAGGCTTGTGAGGAGTCTGCCATAGGATAGATAAAGCTTTGTTTGTGGTTTAATAAGAGCTGACAAATAATGACATTCGAGTTTGTCTAAAGTTCTTAAATTAATATGAAATTTTCATATTGTTATATGCCTTGGTAAAGTTGATCTTTATGGTTGATTTTGACAGGTTTAGTTTTCCTTTGGTCTTTGCCAGTATAGATAAGATGCCTTCCTTACAATGGTCTGTTGAAACCTATACCAATGAACCCAAATTTGTAGTGATATGCTCCTCTTACAATTTAAAGTAACATTCGTTCTTCAATTCAGAAAAAACCTGAAGTAGTTGCCGAACAACAGAAGTAAAATGTATCACTTCGAATATTTCTTGTTTAAAGCACATCTTAATTTGTTTCGTGTTAGAATTTTTTTTCCTATCAAATGGATATAGTTGGATTACATGGATTATCCACGTAAAACCGCCATTTTAACGAGTTAAACTGGATAATCATTTAATACTGATGATTAAATTTTTCTCATTCAAATCCATCTAAAGTGTTGGCTTTGATTCATAGCGTCGAATGGAAATCAATAGTTTAACTTAATCTTTTTATTTTCCATTTTATTTCTTTCTCATAACTATTGTAGATCTCCAACATATATGCTAATCAGTAAATGATTATTCTCTGCATTTCATATTAATCTTTGTAGAAAGCGGGAAGTATACATTATATTAGCTACAAAGATCATTGTTGTGGGTAGTAGTAGAGCCAAGATAATTTTTCAGCAGAAGCACAAATAAAAAAAAAATTAGGTTTTGCAAGTAGAAGGGGGCAATAATAATATTCAAATAACAAGTAATTGTATCATATAATATCAGTCAAAAGTCAAACTTATTGTTGAATATTGCATACTAACCTTAAGAGAATGAGGCCAAGGGTTCTCATACTCAGCCCGCTATTTTAATACATATCATTATTACGGTGCAAACCTGTGAAGCTGAATATGCACGCGTTTTAAATGAGCCCATTAAGGCCCACCTTTAATTCCTAACATGAACCAAGTGATTGATGCACATTAAAAAATGTTTCTAAAGAAATTTGTATACAAAACTTAATTTTATTTTTTGCAATAAATAAAAATTCAAGAAATATTTATGTCGAATTAGTTCTAGTTTTTTTGATGGATAATGCAATTGTGGAAAACTGATAGAAGGTCCAAAAAGTTTAGATAATGAAAGGTAATGAGCTGAGTGGTATTGTGCTTAGTATCTAGCTGTTTAGATAATGGCGTGGGATTAGTTTCTTTTTTATTATTTTTTATTTGTTCTAACAGATTAGATAATTTACCTTTACAATTAAAGTAATATGATAGAAATTTTGAAATTTAACCATTACACACTAAACGTACAGTAGAAAATTTAAACAATTATCCTACTTTTTATAATGTATGGGGGTTATTATCACTTTACCCCCTTAAACTATATCGCTACTATCAGTTTACCCCCTAACGTTAATTTTCAGTCACTTCACCCCCATAAATAATTCAACTCAACATGTTAAAAAATTTTAGACAAAAATACCCTTTTATTCTATAGTATTACTACATTGTTATTATTACTTTATTCCTTTAAATTATAGTGATATAATTGATTTAGTTCCTAACATTATTTTCTTGAATTTTTATTTCACCGTTAATCAAACTAGTATGGTCAAAAAATTTTAAATATATTTACCCTTATATAAATAATTAAAAATAAAAAATTTAGAATGATTATTCTTCTTTTTTTCACTTTAAGAGATCCAAAAATATAAAAAAAAAAGGGTTTTCTCAAATTTCTTTTTTCAAACTTATTAATATTAGGAAAAGAAAAAAGAGATAGGAAAGAAAGAGACAGAAAATTAGATTTTACAAAGAAAAAAAAAGTCTAACATTGTCATATTAATTTAAAGTTGTTGGGATTAGGATTAAAATCTGGTGGTAAACAGTAAAGTGAAATAATTTTAAAATAATAAAAGTATTTAATTCTTTCTTATTTGTATTTTCTAAAAAAAGAATTGAACTCTCTCTATCTATCTCTCTTTCCCCCTCTCCCTCCCCCTCACTAGCTTTCTATTTTTTAATATTAATAAGATTGTCAAAAAGAAAGAAATTAATATTTTGATTTTTTTCTTGATACTAAAAAGGAGAAGAGCCACTCTAAATTTTTTATTATTTTCATTATACAAAGATGAGGGTACTTTCTTCTTAAATTTTTTAACTTGCTAAGTTGGTTTAATGGTTGGATAAATTGTCTAAAAAATAACTTTATGGGGTAATTGATAATGAGACTATAGTTTATGGGGGTAAAATGATAATAACTTTAAGGGCTAAACTTGTCTTTTTACTTTAATTACCAAACTCCGTTAAGTTTGACCGTTAGTCGTAGGGGTAAAGTGACTAAAAAATAACGTTAAGGAAGAAATTGATAATGGCACCAAACGTTAAAAGGGTAAAGTGATAATAACCCTAATGTATGGATATCATTATACATTACAATTTCAATGTTTAAAACTCTCTCTAAAATACCCCGATCAGGGGCATCATATGTTCCATTTGAGTACATTTGAGGGTAAAATTATTATTTTAAATTTCCATACCATATTCCAACTTGTTTACACCCTACCTAATTTTATTTATACTATACTCCTACTTGTTTACACCTAGGGACAAACAGGTTTGAATTGAAACTTGTGAGGCCCCATCTGTAAAATAACCAACTTTCCTAACTCGTCACCCTTTCAACAATGATGCAAGATGTGTGGACCAAATTGGATTATTCTCTAGCACAACCTATTTGAATCAGTCCTAAATTAATTTAGGATTTTGTGTCGTTGTTTAATTGATAAAGTAAGTTTTTGGAGAGAAGTAGGAGGGAAAGGAGGAGAGGAAAAAAGCATAATGAATAAGTGTAGAAGACACTAATAGCATAAGTTTATCAATATTGTTTTCCAATAGATCTGGGGGCTGGGGTGTAGGGTGTAGGGTGTGAAGAGAGAAAAAGAGAGGCAAAGTGCGCCATCAATGTCCTTCCTAGATCAGAAAAGTATATAAGAAATAAGAAAGTTGAGGAAATTAATAGGGGACATTTTAGTGACAAATCGCGGTGGAGTACAAATATAAAAAAAATGTAAATATAGTATTGAATATTTTAATGTGAAAATAGTAAAGGATTAAACTTTTTTATATACTGATAGTGTATATATTATTAGATTTGAATTCATTCCATGCGTGCAAAATTTTTATTTTAAATTCAAACTAAAATTAGTTATCATGCATCGATATATATATATATATAGCATATAAAATATTAATCTATTATTAAATTAGTTTAACCTGGTAAAGATAGAAAGAACTCAATAACGATGAACTAAGAGGCACCATAGAGAGAGGTGTATTGGTTCATGAGAGGAACATAATGACTCACCAAGGGAGAGAGCAGGTTTTAATGTGATTGGATAAAGGAAAATTTCTGAATTAATAGATTCTCTAGAATTGAAAGGAAAATGAAAACAATCCCTTTTTTTTTTGTGTTTTTTAGGGCTTTTCCCAGAAGGGACCCCTTCCAAATATTCTCGATGGCTTAGGCCGAATCTAGGCCCAAGAGGGGACTTGGAAATTGCTTTCAACCAACAGTGGATGCGCCTCGATTAAGACCTCATCAGTTGCGTCATTGTCCCAAGCACAAATATTTTTTTTTAAAAAAATCAAATCAATTATGATACCGTCACGTACTTTAGATATAGCACTAGTTTCTTTCCCGTGCATTTGCATGGATCATTTTACATTCAGCAACCCAATTAAATATTGCAATACAAATTTTTTAAAATTTAATATTTATTTATATAGATAAACTACTGTTTTGATTAACTATTCAAAAGTAGTTTGAAAATGGAAGAATTGATATACTATATGTTAAACTTAAAATGAGCCAAATTTTGTAAAAGATGTGTAATATAAATAGTAAATAAAATGAGAATTAGATTGGAGCACTAAACAAAATTTTATAAACATTTAATATAAAGTTAAGGTAATTAACCAAATTAACGGCAGCCAAGGAGGTTTTTTGCTCTAGTGGCTAAAATTGAGACTCTAGAACTTAGGGGTTCTACGTTTTAATCCTCTTTCCCTTCCCTACTTCTTAAATTTCATCATTTCTTGCTAGAAAAATATTAAAAAATTAATGGTGACCAAAAAGTAACAAAAATTCAATCTAAAATTAATTTTGGAACCAGTATATAGTCTATTAAACCTGTGCATATACTGGAGCAAGAGCAATATTTTCCTCAAGAAAGGAATAAGTGTCATAAGGCATTCAATAATGACATGTCCAAAATTTATTTAAAAAATTAGAAAAACAATATGTTGAAAGAAATTTGCTATAAATAAAGAAGTAATGAATCATTAAAAAAATAAAAATCATCCAAATTTTAGTAATAGTAATTTTTAACATATAATCAAACAAAATTATCAGAATATAAAACATGATTGGAAAGAAACATACATAAGAAAAAGAAAAATATAGGTTGATTGCTAAAAAGATTTAGTAAGAATAATTAGTATGAATGTATAGAAGGCATAAACTCATGAATCGATTAAAAGTTTCTGTAAATAAGAAAGTGAAAAAGGAAGGGAATCAACTATTACAAAGAAAAGGAAAAAAAAAAAACACAAACATTAAAGTAGCCAACTTAATATGTATATATATGTGTATGTATGTGTGTGTGTGTATATACATATACATATACATAGATACATAGATACATATATACATACATACATACATACATCTAAATTGTTATCCAAACCAATTGTTATCCAAGCATCTAAGACCTTGGTTAACTATGCTCCAAAACCAAACAAAAAGCATTTACTTCAAAGGCTTTATTCTGCCAAAATATTCTCAAAATTTGATATGAAGTCAGGATTTTTGGCAAATTCAGATTCATATCTCAAACAGATATAAAACAACATTCATAGTACCATTTGGACATTACGAATGGAATGTAATGCCATTTGGACTCAAAAATGCTGCTTTTAAATTCCAAAGGATTATGAATGAAATATTCAGTCCTTATTCCTCATTCATCATCGTCTATATTGATGATGTTCTGGTATTCTCAGAAAACATTGAACAACATTTCAAACATCTAAATACCTTTCTTCATATTACCCAGAAAAATGGTCTGGTTGTCTCTCAAAAGAAAATCAGTCTTTTCCAAACCAAAATTAGGTTTCTTGGACATCATATTCACCAAGGAACCATCACCCCTATAAATAGGTCAATCCAGTTTGCTGATAAATTTCCTGACCAAATTCTTGACAAACAACAACTTCAAAGATTTTTAGGATGTCTAAACTATGTCTCAGATTTCATACCAAACCTCAGTAATCTAGCCAAACCATTATATGACAGATTAAAAACCATTCCACCCTTATGGATAGATATTCATACAGAAACAGTCAGAAAAATCAAAACTGAAGTCAAAGCCATTCCTTGTCTTGCTCTTCCAGATCCAACAGCTCAAAAAGTTGTGGAAACAGATGCTTCTGATTTAGGATATAGTGGCATTCTTAAACAAACAAAAAATAATAAAGAACAAATAATTGCCTTTGCTTCCAAACACTAGAATAATTCTCAACAAAACTATTCTACTATCAAAAAAGAGATTTTAGCAATAGTTTTATGTATTACAAAATTCCAAGCTGAATTACTAAACCCGAAATTTCTACTTCGGGTTGATTGTAAGTCGGCCAAAGATGTTTTACAAAAAGATGTTAAAAATCTTGCCTCTAAACAAATATTTGCAAGATGGCAAGCAATTTTATCAATCTTTGACTTTGACATTGAATACATTAAAGGGTCTTTAAATTCTATTCCTGATCATCTAACTCGTGAATTCTTGCAGGGAAGATAAGATGCCCAAGAAAAAGAAACAACAGGAGAAATCCCCTGACAAACCAAATCCTTCCTCTCAAACAACTAAACAAAACTCTTCGAGTTCTTCTAATTCATCCCAAACAGAAAAGAAGTTATCTTCTTCAAGCTTAACACCAAACAAATTTCAAATTCTTTCATCACGTATAGTTAATCTTTTTCAAAAGGTTAGATCTTTTCTTGTAAATTCTCACACTATCCTTTATAATCTGTTTAAGAAAAATAGGTTATCCTCTATGGATCCCAAAGGATTCTATGCCAAAGGGAAGAGGATTATAAGGTTGATTATTTTCAGGATAATTGTTTATTTTTATTTGTTTTCTTTTGATCATGTCTTAACCAGTTAAAGCATACTTCATAAATTCTGGTTCTCCTTCAAACAACAAACCATTAGATAACATTCAAACCAGAATTGCTCGAATTAAGCAGTCAATCTTTATTCAAAAAAAAACTAGAAAACAAATATTCTGAATTCCAGATTAATGAACAATACATTAGATCTGAAATTTTTGCAAACCACAATCATTTTAAAAGAAAACAGTTTTTTTGGCAATTATCAGGGAAAAGCCCAAAAAAATATTCAAGAAAACTTTTATGACTTTTTGACAAAAACAAAACAAAATATTCATTTCTTTGACTGGTTTGAATCTCAAACATCTAAGGTGTCCACACCAAAACTCAAAAATTCAGTCCAAAATACTTCAAAACCTGCATCCTCTATGTCAAAACCCATAGAAACTCAAGATTAGGTCCAAGCTAAGCCAAACTTCGTAGGTCTATCCATAGATCTATCCCAAACAACTTATACATTAGAATTCTCTCATAAACCCTCAGCAGAATCAATTGATCCATCAAACCCTTCAGATTCACAGTAATCTTTAGATCTATTAACAGATCTTTCAAACCCAATAGATTTATCAAACCAAGAGTCTATTGGAATTCCAAAATATTTGATAACCAGTCAACCAATGAACAATTCTGATAATACCACTAGTCTTGATATTAGAAAAGACATAGGCAATTCCTTAGATATAGGATATTTCTCAATAAATATCTTAACTAAAGCTCAACCTAGTGTCAAACCTATAATTATCAAAAATCCTCAAGAAAAATTTATTGAGGAAAAAGTCCAAACAACTATTAAAGAAAGTATTATTAAAAATCTTTCTCAACCTCTTACCAAGACACTTGAATATTACAAACTCATTCTCACAGATTCAAATCTTTGATTCTTAAACCCCACAAAACAGAGTTGAAAGACAAAGATGGAAACCGTACCGGAAAATACATTAATTCTCATTCCAGTGCTCAAATTCTAAAAGTTATCAAACCATTAGAATGGGGAACAAACCTAAACAAATCCAAACCTTTTAGTACTTCCTTTAATCCCCCAAGATATACTTATTGGGATTATAAGGCAGCTTGGTTCTATACATTTACTTTCCAAAATGAATAAAGCCAACATTCTTATCTTTTCTATTTTTTGAAAACAAACAAATATAGTTTTCCAGCATGGTTTGTAGCATGGTGGAAAGCACTTGAACCAAATTTGGAAATCCTTCCTCCAGGTATCCAACAAAGCTACAAACAATTCAAAGAAAGATTTGAACCCCCAAACAATTACATACCAATCAGTCTACACTTCTTTTCCATATTTTCGGTAGCATGGGTCTACCAGTGGAAATATGAATACCTACAACAAACACAGCTCCCACCATTATTAGTCCAACAAGGATATTTAAAATGGTGGCCAACATTCAATAAAAATTTCATTCAACCAGCAAATATCCGGGCATGGTTCTAGAAGAATCCACGCTCAATCAAACCTGGAGACAATCAAACAAGTCAGTTTTTACAACAAAAGTTTATTTTGGCAGCAAAGCTGGCATCAATCACTGACAAACAAGAGTATGTCAAACAACTCAAAGATATACTTCTACAACTGGATCAATCAAAAGAGACTCCAAACAAAGAGAAAGCCTCCAGCTCTAGAACAAAACTTGATGAGTATGAAGGCCCAGAAAATGAAAATGATTGTTATGGAATTTTCTCACAAATTCCATAAAAATCATAAAACAAAGCATTTTCACTATAACACCGGAAGTACTAATCTGCTAGATTACTATGCAAACACAGTTACAAAAGACAAATAATGCACTATAGCACACATTATAGCGGTACTGTAGCAAAAATACTGTAGATGGTACTATAGCATTACGAAAATTTTGCTATAAATACCCCTCAAACCAACACCATTCACACACCATTTCTTCAAGACTACTTCTGTCTCTAGTTTGAAGAAACTCTCCTCTCTCTCTCTCTACAAACAAGTTCTTAGTTTTTAATTTTAGTTTTTAGATCAAAAAAAGGAGCTTGTCCAAACTTCATATCCTTGTAAGTTTTCTTTTATTTTTGTAATTCTTATATTCAATCAAATGGTCGGCTGAGCCGCCTCATATCCATTTAGTTCTTGCTTTTACATTCTGTTTTTATGTTCTGTTATACATGGCTGGTTCAACCGGCTATACTAACTAGTGGCAGTCTGACTGTGACCCACTTCCTAATTTATGCATCATATTCCCTCTGCTTTCTTATCTTTTCTGGTTTAAGGCGCTAACCCCTCGTCCCGTCTGGTATCAGAGGGAATATGATGCATAAATTAGGAAGTGGGTCGCAGTCGGACTGCCACTAGTTAGTATAGGCAGTTGAACCAACCATGTTTAACAGAATGTAAAAATAAAAAAGTAAAAACAAGAATTAAATGGATATGAGGCGGCCCAGCCGAGAGGTTAGCCCTTAAACCAGGAAAGATAAGAGAATAAAGAGGAGGAAAGCATAAGAATTAGGAAGTGGGTCGCAGCCGAACTGCCACTAGTTAGTATAGGTGGTTGAACCAGCCATGTATAACAGAATGTAAAACAGAATGTAAAAATAAGAACTAAATGGATATGAGGCGTCTCAGCCGACCATTTCATTGAATATAAATGAATATGGGAATAAGGAAGAACTTACAGATATGAAGCTCGTAGGCTCCTTTGTTTGATCTAAAAACCTAAGAACTTGTTTGTAGAGAGAGAGAGGAGAGTTTCTTCAAATTAGAGAGAGAAGTAGTCATGAAGAAATGGTGTGTGTATGGTGTTGGGTTTAAGGGGTATTTATAGCAAAATTTCCGTAGTGCTACAGTACCCTACAGTGATTTTGCTACAGTACCGTTACAGTGCATTATTTGTCTTTTATTGTCGTGTTTGCATAGTAACTTGCCGGACTGTTATACAGTAAAATTGACTTTTCTAAATTTTTTGTCCGATTGAGTCAGCTTGAATATCTGCTTGTTTTTAGCAGATTGTTATAGATAGCTCTTGTTTTGTTTCCTGAATCATTTTGTCAAATTCAGGTGCTTGTGTTCCCCATTGATGCTTGATCCAATGTTTGTGAAGAGTTAGTCTCTGAATTTTTCTTCGCCTTATGAAGCTTTGGTCCTTCAAGGTGCGAACTGTATAGCTTGCTGTTTTGCAACAATGTTGTTATATTGGTACCGAAGATATGGAAGAATGCTCTGTCCAATTTCAGTGTTGTAAAATACAACATTGAAGTATCTGATCCTTTCTTCCCTGCATTGTTGTTTGTAGGAATAATATTCTTTTGCAATTGAATTATTAGTAAGATAGTGAGGTATCCATTCGTTGACTGGTGTTGAGTTTGTCATTTTTCCTGTAAAATAGAATCTGTTAGTTTATTAGAAAAAGGCAGGAGGGCATTTGAATCAAGAAGTTGGGGTATTATGCCATCATTTGTAGTGAGGTAAGGAATAAGTTTGTGAATAAAGGGTATTTCAAGGATAATATTGTTGGTTAATTTTTTGGCTAGAAAAAATGTATCTGGAATGGATAAGGGGAAGAACTGGATTTGAACATCTGTCAGTTTGAAGCTAACTTCAAGTTTAGATCCATTAGCTCCCCTTAGAACTTCTTTGTTTTGTTCAAAGAATTGAGGTGGGATAAGGCTTTCAAGAATATAACTTTGGTCTGCCCCAATATCAAATAGGGTTTCAGTTTTGATTACATAATTATTGTTAATTAGTAATTGGATCTGGACCAAATGATCTTTGTCTTCTTTGGATTTTTTGGATAATTGTTTTAAAAACTCAGTATCTTCTTGGTTGATAGGTTCCTCAATTGGTATTAGGTTTTGAAGAACAAGGCTGTTAAGGTCCTGTTTAATTGTCTTAATTTCTTCTCTAAGAAGATCAATTTCTATCTGGAGGTGTTGAAGAGTCAATGATTTAATAGGTTTAGAAGGAAACCTATCAGGAATGTCTGTGAGGTTGTAGGTTTTGAGAATTCTAGGGTCTTTGGGTAAAGGATTTGAAGAATTTGTGGCTTGGTTTAAGGATTTTTTGAATTTGTTTAAATACAGTTGTCTCTTCTCTATTTCCGGAATATCTTCAATGATGTCAAGAAGAAGGTTTTGATCTTTTGTCAAAACATTGATAGTAGGACCATCTTTTGTTAAGACATTGATAGTAGGATCTCTTTCTTCTTTATCACTAGTGGGTTGTGAGGAAGAAGATGTTGAAATATCATCTTCCAATTGATTGAGATAATCTTTTTCTTCTGTTTCTGAATCATCAGTTTCTGAATCAATCAGAAGGTTTGATATTTGGATTTTGACTTGGTCATCCAATCCCAAGGTACTAATCCTTTGGTTGAGTTTACAGTAACGAGCTATATGCCCGGGTTTATGGCATTTGTAGCAAACTGGAGAGGAGTTTGTTATTTGAGGAGACTGTATGGGTAAAGGTTGTTTGGGCTGATAATTCTTTTTGTAAATAGGTGGTTTTTCAAGATATTTTGTGGGCTTGGGCCGTTTGTGAGGTTTTTTGTAACAATTGGGTAACCCAAACTGTTCACAAAAGGATCCAAGATCTTTTCTCCTTTGGGCTCGATCCTTTGCTAGTTGTCCAAGCATCTTGTCTTGTCTACACACTTTGAGTGCAACTTGTTGAATCTGACTGATTAACTGTCCATAGGTTATTTCTTCCCATGGTACAGTTTCATTGTATTGAGTCCTTAATTCTTCTCGAACAAGGTCTCGTAATGATTTTGGAAGTCCATCAAGAAATTTTTCTTTCCAATAGGCCTTGTTGCCATTTGTCCTGGAGTATATCCTAGTTAAGAATGTATCCTTATACCATCGAAAGTCTGAAAGACTCTTGCATTTGAGATTGTTTAGTAGCTCCGATGATTTTTTCCTGAATATCCCTAGATCACTACCAATGTTTTTGCAATAGTGAATATTAATGTTGCCATCGCATCTGAGATAGTGTCTTCATCTCGAAAAATAGGTTCGCCATTCGTATCCACTTTAATTGCATTAAGAATGGTATTTTTGTCTTCTGTGGTAAGATGTTCATCCCACCACCCCTTAAGTTGCCCTGTAAATCCTGTAATTAGGATATGAGCAGCTAATTGGTCAGTACAGTCATGTGATGTTCGATAGGTTGTTGCTACCATTGTCATTTGTTGAATAATTATAAGAATATTATATTCAGAAATCCCATCTATACTCCATTCATATATGTTATTAGCATTATATGAATTTTGCAAGATATTGGATTTTTTTTCAGGAAGGATATCTGGATATGTGGCTTTGGAATAGTATAGTTTTTGTCGATGTTTTCAATTAGAAATTTGGTTTTGTGAAGAAAAGGGTTGACGTAGTTTGTTTAGGGTCAAAGGCTTTTGAGCTTCTTCTTTGGTTATTGTGCAAGCTGTTTGATTAACACTTGCAGAACCTTGGTTATTTGACCCTTGTTTGGATATTGGGGTAGAGAAGGTTTGTTCTATTTTGGCTATTCATTTTTTTAATTGGGTTAAATGTTTGATTTAAAGTTCTTTCTGAAATTTGGTTGATATTTCATGGAGTTTAAAAATTGGGTTTGATGAAGAAGTGGTTGTAGAAGAAATTTTGGTAATAGGTTAGGTTAAGAGATATTCTCCAAGTGTTTGGAGATACTTGTTGGTGTAGTTGTTTTGCTCATAGATTCCCTGAATGTCCTTACTATTGATTGCTCCTTCATCCTAGATATTCTTGAGCTTGAATGGCTTGGCATTAATCTCCGTTGATTTGTATGTGAAGGTGATTGACTTTGGTGGTAGAAGTTGTGCTTGGATTTCTCCTTCAGCTGTCTGCTAACTTGTTACCACATTTGTTTTTTGCGAAAAAGGATAGTCAATCTTTTTTCTTTGTGAATACAATTCAAACCAATCGAAGAACTGAATATGTTGTTTTGTTCTTCTAAGAAACCTATAGAAATCTTCTTGTATTTTTTTGTCTATGTTGTCCCGTGTACTTGTCGAAGAACCACAGTTTTTTTGAATAACTATTGTCAGCATAAAATTCGATTTTGATAGTTTGTTTATCAAAAGAAATTACCCTTAGCTCATCAAGTTGAGGACGACTTTCTGTTATTGAAGAATACGTAGGAGATCTAGGAAGTCCTTCTTACTCCACATCATCAAAGGATTCATCTTGGACCTCTGAAAGAGTAGGTTTGCTGGCTGCATACCTCGCCTATAGAATTTTAGAAGAAAGATCTAGATCTTGTAGTCTGGTTGACATGGAAGGAGTCAGTGGTCTTTCTGAAACTGATTTTCTTCCTGTTAAGTATCTAGGCATATCTATATCAGTTGTTGATGAAGATGATATCCTAAAACTCATAGATCTGTCAAATTTGATTTGAACAGCTCCAGAAGCAAATTGTTGGATGCTTGAAACTGTTCTGTTTTATATTGGATCTGCTGGAGCTACTTCGGGAAGAACCCAGCTTTCTGGCAGTGAGATCTAGTTCCAGGTGATAGATCTTGGAATTGTAATTCTAGATCTGGCTAGATCTGTTTGGAATAAGACTGTTTCTCCTTATTGTAATGCTTGTAGGGCTCCTATCCTGAATGCTGAATTCATAACTTTGTATTGAATTTTATAAATAATGGCTACAGGAAGAGTTCCAGTTTTGACTCTATAGTTAGCTGTTTTTATGTTTAATGTTAAAGCATCTAGAATATTTGTCTTTTAAAAAAACTGTAAAGTTTGGAAAATAATCAAAATATACTGGTCCTCCACAAAGGCTAGTTTCTGTCATTCCTAAGAGGAAATCATTGAATTCTAAGAATCTGCTATCTCTAAGACAAAGGAGTATGGATGTGTCTAGTCCTTCTCTTGTCAAAGGTTTAGCCTCGATTTGTACTAATCCAAAATGAATATAATTGTATTTCTTTTTATGTTTTTCTATTATTTTTTTGGATAACAGTTTGATTTTTTCATGATCAACATCTAATGCTATAGTTTGTTCTACTGTTTTAATTATATAATCTGAAGTGAAAAACATCCACTTTCTGTCTCTTTCATAAAAATTAGTTTGAGTATATTTTGAAATTTTCCAATTGTCTATGTCTTGATTAACATCTTATATATGAATTTCTTCTTTTAGTTTGTTGTTTGAAGAAGAACTAGAAGATGCAGAATTAGTTCTAAAAAAGGATGCCATGAGACAAGAAAGAAAAAAATAAGAATAAGCTTAAATAAATGGATGAACTTTATATTTCTCTTCCCTTTGGCACAGAATCCTTCGGGATCCATGGAGGATAATCATTTTTATTAATCAAATTATAAAGGATAGTGTAAAAATCTACAATAAAAGATCTAACCTTTTGAAAAAGATTAACTATACATGATGACCATATTTCCATCATAATAAAGATAGTAGTAAACCTAAGAGAATAGATCTACATCTTTTGAGAAAGATCAACCATGCATGACAACTATATTTCCAAACAAAATCATAAGATTGATAGTAAAAATCCATTTTCCCTAGATCTAATCTTTTGACACTTCCCTGTCTTGGAGCATACCACCCCAAGAACCTTAATACCCCTACAGAGCCAAATCCTCATGGTCTTACTTGGACCGGATGTTAGCACTTATTGGTTCCATGCCCTTTAACCAGATCCAAAATCATGAAATCAATAGTATCAAAATTATAATGTACTTGAATATATTAGATAGTAATCACGAAGTTAACCCGTCTCATCCAATCAGATCTAAACTATCAGTAGTATAAATAAAGAAAGAAGGTAATCACGAAGTTAATAAATCTCATTAGAAAGATATAATCTTGTAGATCTATACTAACAACATCATAATAAGTAAAGAAAGATAGCCATCTCCCCACTTCCCTCTCTGGCTTTGATACCAGATGGGACGAGGGATTAGCCCCTTAGACTAGGAAAGATAAGAGAATTAAGAGGAGGAAAGCATAAGAATTAGGAAGTGGGTCGCAGTCGGACTGTCACTAGTTAGTATAGGCGGTTGAACCAGCCATGTATAAATAGAATATAAATAACAGAATGTAAAACAAGAACTAAATGGATATGATGCGACTCAACCAACCATTTGATTGAATATTAATGAATATGGGAATAAGGAAGAACTTATAGATGTGAAGCTCGCAGGCTCCTTTGTTTGATCTTAAAAACTAAAATATAAAAACTAAGAACTTGTTTGTAGAGAGAGGGAGGAGAGTGTTTCTTCAAGTTAGAGAGAGAAGTAGTCTTGAAGAAATGGTGTAAAAATGGTGTGTGGAATGTGTTGGGTTTGAGGGGTATTTATAGCAAAATTTTCATAATGCTACAGTACTCGCTACAGTGACTTGCTATAGTACCGCTACAGTGCGTGCTACAGTGCATTGTTTGTCTTTTGTTGCCGTGCTTGCACAGTAACCTACCGGACTACTACAGTGCTTGCGGTGCTACAGTAAAAATATTTTTTCTGAATTTTTTGTCCTAGGTTGAGCTAGCTTGAATGTTTCTAGAAGCATTCGTTTAGCAAATCATTGCTGATAATTCTTTTAATGCTTCTTTGATCCATTATTTGTAATGTCGTGCATTGATTCCTCGTTTTTCAAGCAGATATTTGTTGAGAACCATTCTCTGAATGTTTCTCTTCTGCATGAAGCATTGTTCTTTCAATGTTTGTACCGAATAGTTTGAGTTTTCTACCCCGATGTAATTATATCTGTGGGTGTTGTAGCAAGGAATTCTTTCACCAGTATCTATGTTGAAGTATGTGATGTCAAAGTTTCTGATTTTGGATTCTTTTCTCTCATTTTTGAGATAATGATATTCCGTCCAGAGTTGGGAGAAAGTATCATCTCTGAATTTGATTTGGAAGGATTGAGTTGTAGGATCTCTGGGGATTAGAAATGGATTTTCAACTTCTTCAGTTTCCTGGATCCAGTCTATTGTTGAAGTCTCATCAATTGCTTGGAATTGATTTGAGATTGTTTCATTAGATACCCAATTTGAAGTAGATTCTGCAGGTACCCAGTTTGAGGATGATTCCTCAGGGATCCACTCCCAATTAGCTTGATTCTGATTTGATGATGTTTGATACTCATTAGTTTGATTGTTAGATATTTCTCCGTAGGAGGTTTGTTCCCCAGTAGAGTATTCATCGAAGAGACAGTTTTTCTCATCTGAATTGTATGCTAATGTACTTCCTTCACCTGCCATGTTTCTGCACAAAGAAGTAGTTAGTTTAAAAAGTTGGGATGTTATCCCTTTATAGATGATAAGTGATTAATTTACGTAATTATTGTATGATATTTTATATTATTTTTAGTCACTTTGGTTATATTATTGGAAGAATATGAATCATTTTGGCTATAATTGGTAAAAAAATGCTTTTAAGTGGTTAAATGAGGTTTTTATCACTTTTTACTTGGATTTTGTGTATTTTGACAGTTTTGACATATTTTCGTATTTCGGCTATAACTTGAGCTACAATGATCGGATTGGGATGATTCTTGAACCCATTTGAAGATAAGAGATAGATCTACAACTCTGGTGAAGACATCTGAATCCAGTTTGAAGGTTTTCCAGGTCAAAAAGCCGAAGTAAAGAGTCAATTGCTATTGGTCGAAACTGGAACAAGGCATGGAGCAGGCAAGGGTATTTCAGTCATATCTCAGCCTACACAGATCCAAATGAGGTGATTCTTGATGCATTGGAAAGATAACTCAAAAGGCTACAACTTTCGTGTTTTAGACATGAGCTGGTTCAGCCTCTAACATCAAGTAAAGATCGGTTGAAGTTGAGCCAAAAACAGAGCAAGTGATCCACACTCGGATCCACTATTCATCCGAACCCTCGGCTGTTTCTGGGTTAGTGGATCCGAGGTACTGTAGCAGCTCGGATCCGAGCTCGGATCCATACGGATCCGAGGCACTGTAGCAGCTCGGATCACTGGTCAGAAAAGGCTACTTTATACGCGTAAAACTCAATTTCACCTCCACCAACTCACATGTGAAGCTAGACATGTGAGAAACATTACCAGCTGTAAGGAGAAAGTGTAAAGCTTCATTTCTTGACCACCTTTCATCATTAAATAGCCAAATTCATTGCAAGAGAGAGGATCCAAGAAGAGATAGCAGAGATTGGAGTTCATAGCAGAAAAAGAGAGACATACGGGAGAAAGCTTGAAGCTGCAGAAATGTAGCTCTTTCATCTTCCTAGTATTAGTTTAGTTTAGTATAGAGTAGTATAGTTCATCCATTCTTGTTTATTATCTAGATTAGGATGAAAATGGAGGATGAAGAAGGCAAGGAAGAAAGCTCATGTGACAAGGGTTGTATTCCTTCCAAACTCTTTATCTTTTGTATTTGATTCCAAGTTTAGTTAATATACAAGTTCTGGATTTTGTGTTTAATATGTGTATCTAAAGTTTAAGCCTTGGGTTTGGTTGAACTTTCTATGATTGTTAGTGTTTATTATTTGGTTATTTGATTGCTATGATTTGAGCAAGTTATTTAGCACTTTGACTCTTTAAATCATGATTAATCTGGTACCATTAATTATGATTATCTAAGGTGTTGTTTCTGCAATGGAAATTGAGATTTAACACTAGTTCAAGAAGTGCTAAACATAAGGAGTACACTCACGAAAGTAGAGGTGCACTTATGTGGTTTTTAGTGATTCATATCATGTAATTTCATTGAAGAAATGAACTTGTAGCTAATTTCATAACCATGAAAATAGGTATGGATTAGTTATAGGTATAATTGATTCACTACGAAAGTAGGATTCAAATGCATAAGAAAATTACACCATAATTAACCTAAATGTAGTAATTAATGATCCAAATATAGCACTTGCATGAGTAGTTAGGGATACCACAACCTAAGGAGCTTTTATTTGTTATTTTGTATAATTTGAGTAGGTAAAATTTGTTATAATTCATTGATAGTCTAAATAATAGAGAAGCTTTAGTAGTACCGGTAATTGCAATCTTCCTTGTGGGATCGACCCTTAATACCCTATACTCGCTCACGATTCATATACTTGCGATAAATCGCGTGTGGGGTGTTTAGGAGTTTATAAATGTAAAACTTGATTAGAATGAGGTTAAATTGATATGTATACCCTGCGCACGTCAAGTTTTTGGCGCCGTTGCCGGGGAGGATTTGGCAATATCGGTGTGAAGAGTAACTTTATTAGTTTAGACATAATATTAGTTATAATGTGAATGTTATTTTCTGTTATTTTTGTATTTTATGTGTGTATGTGTTTCATTACCTATTTTTCTTACTAATTTTGCTTTTGAGGTTGTTTAAAAGCAATTTTAGATAATGAGAAGGGTAGGTCAATTTGGAGGACAATGCTTGAGAAGTGGAAGATTGGAAATGGATGGTTACCAAGTGCAAAGCTCCTTCAACAGAGGTAACCAAGAATTTACTGAATGTATGTCGTTTGAAGATGGTTTAAGGTGCTTAAAGGCAAAATTTGATGTAATTAAGTTACAAGTTCAAATGGACACCATGATGCATGAAATTGAGCAGAGGAGGAATGTTAATGTTTTTAATTCTTATCATGTGATTTGTGACTTGTGTGGAGGTTATCATGCTACTAATACATGTATGCAAGCACAAAATGTGGATTATTATGATGAATTAGAGCATTACAATCCTTGTTTTAATCAATATAGTGCTAATTGGAGCAATTCTCCTGCTTATGGTTGGGATGATCAATGTACTTATAGTGATTATTCATGTTTTTATGATTACCAACCTGAAAGTGTCCAATATGAATCAAAACCATCTTGGGAGTTGGCAATAGAGAAGTTAGCTAATGCACCTCTGCCTTGGGAGTTAGAAAGTGAACCATTAGCTAATGATTCTAATGCATTTTGGGAGCTAGCTGCAAAAAATTATTCTAATCAATTTGATTTAGCAATAGAAAAGCTAGCAAATGCAACTTCCGACCGTTTTGATAGGATTGAGGAAATGTTAGATGAATTAGCTTCTCACTTTGGTAATATACATGAGCAATTGAGTGCATTGTGTGAAGTTATTTCCTCTAATGATGTGCAAAATGATCCTAGCATGAATGGTGGGAATGTTGTATGTGAAAATGGGTTGCATTTTGATGAAAATGATGAATCTCAAGAGTGTTTTAATGAGCAAATATCCATTTCACATGATAATATCTTTGGAACTAACTTTGAACCTCAAGAGGTGAGTTCTAATGACTCAATTTTCACCCCTCTTGAGGAGTGCATTGAAAGTATAGGTTCTAAAGGTATTCCTGCTCAAGATACTCTCATGGCATTCCCTTTGGTAAATTCTCAAGTGGTGCATATTCAAGGTAATATCTATGAATCACTTGGGATAGGTAAGTCACTTCCATTTCTCACATCATTAGATCATGTGGCTTTTGCTATAAAGTCACCATTTAATGATCCACCAAGGCCTAAAATGGTGGATTATTCGTTAACTAAACCTCCTTGAAAAATGAGGTGATATAGTCAAGCTAATGACTATAAAGAAGCGCTTGTTGGGAGGCAACCCAACGATTTCTTGTTTTTAGTAAGTTTTGGTTGTTTGATTAATGTTTTTGTGTGTTTTGTAGGTAGCAATGACAAGGAATCATGCGAATTATTTCAAGTGCAAAGGAGTTTATAAGGAGTGGAGACTAATGCGAAAAAGGGAAGCTTAACCTTTATTTTTTGAGTTTTACAATGCTTAATTTTATGTTATGAGGTTAAGTTAGTCATTTGAATGAAGTTGAAGTGCATTCAAGTGTTTAAATGTGTTCATGACCTATTTGCACTCTTTTGAACCATTTGAGCACCATCATGTGCTTTGGAAGTGTCGAGGGGACTATTTGATCCAAGAACTTCAACCCTCAATTTGGATTCTACATGTTTTTGATTTGATTTGAGGTGTTGAGATTCATGTTTAAGTCACTTTCCATGTGTGTAAAGTGTTGAATTGTTCAAAATTTCATTGTAGAGCACGAATTAGAGAGTGTGTTTCAAGTTGGGGCCAAACTAAAAATTGCAGAAATTTCTGCAATAAATGCAGAATCCACGGATCCGAGCTCGGATCCATATGGATCCAAGGCCTCGGATCCACTTCTGCAATCAGGGAAAACTTCGTGCCACGGATCCGAGCTCGGATCCATATGGATCCGAGGCCTCGGATCCACTTCTGCAATCAGAAATTTTTTTTTTCTCTCTTCTTCAACTTACACACGCACTCACACCTAAAACACACACTACTCACTAAACTCACTCTTTTCACCATCCAATCTTCAAACCAAGTATACCAAAACACTCCTTTTTCACTTGAGAGATGATTTCATAGCTAAAAATTCTTCAAAAACAAGTCTAAATTCGGATTTGAGCTTAGCAAGAACAAGGGTTTCAAATTTTTAACTATCCATTTGAGGCCGAATTGAAGTGAAATTTTTGGGGGTTTCTTCACCATTTGCATCCATAATCATCAACCAACAAGTTTGAGGTAACAAATCTTCACCAAATGTTGTCATTTGAATTTTGCCAATTTTTATTTTTTTTTATTTTTGGGGCAATTTCGAATTTTTTTCATTTTGTGAAGTTTGGTGCTTTACATTGTGCTTATTGAACTTATTGATGATTATTGGTGATGTTTAACTCATGAGTTTGTAATTATTTGGTGAATTTTTGCTAAATTTATGCCCAATTTGGCTTGGTGACAAAGTTGCATATTAAGTGGCCAATGTAGCATTTTAATTAGCTTTGTGGGAGTTTATGATATTCATGTGAGTAATTTAGATTACCTAATGAATGAAAAGGGGCTTGGTTGAATAATTTCTTGAATTCTTAGGTAATCCTAAAAGAAAAGGTGAATTGAAGATGACCTTAATTGATGAAATTCATAAATGCGTTTATAATCCTTGTGGTTCAATGGTTTCTAGTATTTCAGGAATTCTCACGAAGGTCATTTATATTTTGGTTTGGTGTGTTTGCCTCCATTTTGAGATTGCTTTTGTACTTGCAGGGAATTGATCATTGATGACAAAATGTATAAATGGAACTTATTTTGTTCATGATTGTGGATTTTTTGTGTGAAATTAGCTTCCCTTTGCTTTGGATACTAATGCATATATTTGATTAGCAAAGATTAGCTCATTTCATGTTTTTATCCCTTGAACATTGTATGGTTCCACATGCTTGATCATTTTTCCTTTTTCCTTGAATTGCATGATTTTGTTGATTGCAACCTTTTATTTTTAAGAAATTTATTTGTTTTGATTTTGTCTTTTTCAGGGTGCAATAAGTGAACTCTCCATTCTTTCTCAAATACGGTTGGAAATTCATCACTTGGACATGGATTCGGATTGCGCAAGTTCAATTGAGCAGTATTTTCTTTTACTCTTTATTTATTTTCCTTTTCTCACATTGAGGACAATGTGAAGTTTAAGTGTGGGGGAGGAAAATATGGAACTTGCATTTAAGCCTATGTGATGATATTTTGTGGATTTAAATGCTTAGAAATGTTGGAATTGTGTTTGAAATTTGCCATGTGGATAATTTGCTTGAAATTGGGTTTGTTGGCAGGGAGTTTTCATCCATTTATAAGGAGAAACTCTGTAAAAATTTTTCTAAAATCTTTTCCAATATTTCACTATGGCCCAAAAGTTCTTCAAATTTTTGCATTTTCATTCAAAAAGGGCAAAGTATTCCAACCTTAAGTGTTTTATTCTTCCAATTGTTGAAATGTTATATGTATTTTGGAAGGTTTAGTCCTCATTTAACTTGGAAATAGTATTATGCAATTAGAATTTTTACATTTTAGAAAGTATATTTGGTAAAGTGAGGAAAATTATGCCTATAATTTTACATGTTTAATGAGATTTCTTCTCTTTACTTAATTTTGCAAGTAAGTGATTGATATAGTCGATAAAGGTTATATTCCTCCTTTGATTATTCTTATATATTTTCTAAGAGGGAAATTTATTGTCCTTTAAAAGAGAAAAAAAAAAGAAAAAAGAGAAAGTAAATAAAAATTGTTCTACTCCAATGATTCATGTACCGAGTAACCGGGGGTTGGCATCAACAAATGTCGACATTCGCGTAAAAAGGTACTTGAATTAAGAGTATGCATAGCAACTTGAATAAGTGAAATGTTGAGTAACCGGGGATCTTCACCTAAAAGTGTCGATTTTCGCGTAAAAAGGCATTCTCACTATTTAAGTAAAATTTGTGTGAATAAATCCCTCTTAGTTATAGAATTTTGAGAAAAAGATGATTATAGGAGGAGGAAAGCTATAAATTGACTATGTGATTCGCTTATTTGTAAAATTAAGTTAGGGTAAGAGATTAAGTTTAACTTGTTGAATTTAGGGTATAATTATCTTTCCTTTACTTGATATTATGAGTATTTAGTGTAAATTGAATAATTGTATAATGATTATTTTCAAAGTCTTGAGGAATTAAATTGGACAAAGTGCATATATTGTTTCACCTCTTGAATCATTGCATTTGATTATGTGTGGATTGCTTGAGGACAAGCAATGATTTAAGTGTGGGGGAGTTTGATAAGTGATTAATTTACGTAATTATTGTATGATATTTTATATTATTTTTAGTCACTTTGGTTATATTATTGGAAGAATATGAATCATTTTGGCTATAATTGGTAAAAAAATGCTTTTAAGTGGTTAAATGAGGTTTTTATCACTTTTTACTTGGATTTTGTGTATTTTGACAGTTTTGACATATTTTCGTATTTCGGCTATAACTTGAGCTACAATGATCGGATTGGGATGATTCTTGAACCCATTTGAAGATAAGAGATAGATCTACAACTCTGGTGAAGACATCTGAATCCAGTTTGAAGGTTTTCCAGGTCAAAAAGCCGAAGTAAAGAGTCAATTGCTATTGGTCGAAACTGGAACAAGGCATGGAGCAGGCAAGGGTATTTCAGTCATATCTCAGCCTACACAGATCCAAATGAGGTGATTCTTGATGCATTGGAAAGATAACTCAAAAGGCTACAACTTTCGTGTTTTAGACATGAGCTGGTTCAGCCTCTAACATCAAGTAAAGATCGGTTGAAGTTGAGCCAAAAACAGAGCAAGTGATCCACACTCGGATCCACTATTCATCCGAACCCTCGGCTGTTTCTGGGTTAGTGGATCCGAGGTACTGTAGCAGCTCGGATCCGAGCTCGGATCCATACGGATCCGAGGCACTGTAGCAGCTCGGATCACTGGTCAGAAAAGGCTACTTTATACGCGTAAAACTCAATTTCACCTCCACCAACTCACATGTGAAGCTAGACATGTGAGAAACATTACCAGCTGTAAGGAGAAAGTGTAAAGCTTCATTTCTTGACCACCTTTCATCATTAAATTGCCAAATTCATTGCAAGAGAGAGGATCCAAGAAGAGATAGCAGAGATTGGAGTTCATAGCAGAAAAAGAGAGACATACGGGAGAAAGCTTGAAGCTGCAGAAATGTAGCTCTTTCATCTTCCTAGTATTAGTTTAGTTTAGTATAGAGTAGTATAGTTCATCCATTCTTGTTTATTATCTAGATTAGGATGAAAATGGAGGATGAAGAAGGCAAGGAAGAAAGCTCATGTGACAAGGGTTGTATTCCTTCCAAACTCTTTATCTTTTGTATTTGATTCCAAGTTTAGTTAATATACAAGTTCTGGATTTTGTGTTTAATATGTGTATCTAAAGTTTAAGCCTTGGGTTTGGTTGAACTTTCTATGATTGTTAGTGTTTATTATTTGGTTATTTGATTGCTATGATTTGAGCAAGTTATTTAGCACTTTGACTCTTTAAATCATGATTAATCTGGTACCATTAATTATGATTATCTAAGGTGTTGTTTCTGCAATGGAAATTGAGATTTAACACTAGTTCAAGAAGTGCTAAACATAAGGAGTACACTCACGAAAGTAGAGGTGCACTTATGTAGTTTTTAGTGATTCATATCATGTAATTTCATTGAAGAAATGAACTTGTAGCTAATTTCATAACCATGAAAATAGGTATGGATTAGTTATAGGTATAATTGATTCACTATGAAAGTAGGATTCAAATGCATAAGGAAATTACACCATAATTAACCTAAATGTAGTAATTAATGATCCAAATATAGCACTTGCATGAGTAGTTAGGGATACCACAACCTAAGGAGCTTTTATTTGTTATTTTGTATAATTTGAGTAGGTAAAATTTGTTATAATTCATTGATAGTCTAAATAATAGAGAAGCTTTAGTAGTACCGGTAATTGCAATCTTCCTTGTGGGATCGACCCTTAATACCCTATACTCGCTCACGATTCGTATACTTGCGATAAATCGCGTGTGGGGTGTTTAGGAGTTTATAAATGTAAAACTTGATTAGAATGAGGTTAAATTGATATGTATACCCTGCGCACGTCAATAGATAATTTGAAAAGGAGCCAAATAAAATGATGCTTCCAAAATAATATGATTAGTCAGATACTTAGTCAAAAAGAAGGTATCTGAGAATTGGTTTGGGATATTCAAAAATTTGAATTTGATATCAAGTTTAGGATTATTGGTTATTCTAAAGAATCCTAAGGATTGGAATAAGTTTTTCAGGAATATAGTTTTGGTCTGACCCAATATCAACTAGAGTTTTGGCCAATAATTAGTAACCGTATTCGGATTGAATATTCCTGAAATACCTGAGAATTGGTAATCAAGTTTATAAGGCTATATTAAATTGTCCAAACTACATGCATATAGACATTCTCATATCACACCATATGAGCTATACATAAAATTTCTCAAAAACATAATATGAGATCTAAAACTCATGCCATATAACACAAGCAAAATGTAATAGTATATCATGCTTTCCAAATATCTAGATTAATATTTGACATGCACGGGGTATACATATATCAATTAGCTCATCCACAATCAAGTTTTACATTTATGATTTCTAAATACCCCACACGCGATTTATCGCAAGTATACGAATCGTGAGCGAGTATAGGGTATTAAGGGTCGATCCCACAGAGAAGATTGCAATTACCGATGTTTTTCGAACTCCTTTATTATCTAGACTACCATAAACATAATAGAAATCAAAATTAGCACAAAAAAGCTTCTAGAGATATGGAATTCCTTACTACTCTTGCAAATGAGATTACTGGTTAAGTGAATGCTATTATCTTGGCTAGTTATGGCGTAATTTCCTAATGTATGTGAAACCTACTCTCGTAGTAAATCAACTATACTTGTAGCTAAACCATACCTACTCTCGTGGTTATGAAATTAACTACAAGTTCATTTCTTCTATGAAATTACATGAACAAGTCACTAAAGCCACATAGGTGCACCTCTACTCTCGTGAGTGTACTCCCTAGATTTATCACTTCCTTGAACTAGTGTTAAATTCCAATTCTCATTGCAATCTTAACACCTTTAGATAATCACAATTAATGGCCGGTTAATCATGATTAGAAAAGCAAAAGTGATAAATAACTTGCTGAAAATAATACCATCAAATAACCAAGTAAACATCAAATACAAGATGTAGCAAGTTCAACCATAACTCTAGGCATAAACTTTAACTAAACATGTTAAAAACACAAATCCAAACTTGTATTATAGCTAAACATGAAATCTAATACAAGAGAGAAAGTAGTAGAAGAGATATCACCCTTGTCACATGAGATCAACCTCAATGATTCAAGAGGTGAAACATTATATGCATTGTTTTTCGAATTAAATTCCTCATAACTTGGTAAACAATCATTATGCACTTGCTCAATTTACACTAAATACTCATAATATCAAATAAAGGAAAGAGAATTAAGCCATAAATTCAACAAGTTAAACTTAATTTCTTACCCCAACCTAATTTTACAAATAAAAAAGTCACATAATCAATTTATAACATTCCTCCTCCTATAATCATCTTTTTCTCAAAATTTTACAATTAAGAGGGATTTATTTACACTAATTTTACTTAAATAGTGAGAATATTTTTTTACGCGAAAATCGACACTTTTAGGTGAAAATCTCCGGTTACTCAACATTTCACTTATTTAAATTGCTATGCATACTCGTAATTCAAGTACTTTTTTACGCGAAAGTTGACATTTGTAGATGCCAACACCCGGTTACTTGGTACAAGAATCATTAGAGTAGAAAAAAAAAACTCTTATTCTCTTTTTTTTTTCTTTTCTCTTTTTTTTCTCTCTCTTTTTTCTTTTTTTTTTAAACACAATAAATAAATTTTCCCTCATAGAAAATATATAAGAATGATCAAAGGAGGAGTATAACCTTTATTGACTATATCAATCACTTACTTGGAAAATTAAGTAATGAGAAGAAATCTCATTAAACATGTAAAATTATAGGCATAATTTTCCTCACTTTATCGGATATACTTTCTAAAATGCAAAAATCCTAATTGCATAATAACCATTTTCAAGTCAAATGAGAACTAAATCTTCCAATATACATATAAAGTTTTAACAAGTGGAAGAATTAGGCACTTAAAGTTGGAACAAATTGGCCATTTTTAAATAAACTTGCAAAAATTTGAAAACTTTTTTTTGAGCCATAGTGAAATATTGGAAAAGATTTTAGAAAAATTTTGACAACATATCCAATTTCAAGCAAATTATCCATATGGCAAGATTTCTATGCACAATTCCAACATTTCTAATCATTTAAAGTCACAAAATATCATCACATAGCATTAAAGTGCAAGTTCAAATATTTTCCTCCCCCACACTTAAACTTCACATTGTCCTCAATGTGAGAAAGGAAAAATAACGAAAATAAGAGAAAGTAATACTCCCCTAATGAACTTGCGCAATCCGAATCCATGGCAATGTGATGAATTTCCAACTTTACTTGAAAGAATGGAGAGTTCAATGAATGCACCGGTGTTTTTCGAACTCCTTTGCACTTGAAATGATTTCGCATGATTTCTTGTCATTGCTACCTATAAAACACACAAAAATACTAATCAAATTACTAAAACTTACTAAAAAACTAGAAATTGTTAGGTTGCCTCCCTACAAGCGCTTCTTTATAGTCATTAGTTTGACTATATCACCTCATTTCTCAAGGAGGTTTAGTTAATGAATAATCCACCATTAGAGGTTGGGGTGGATCATTATAAGTTGGCTTTATAGCGAAAGCCACATGTTCTAATGATAAGAGAGATGGAAGTGGCTTACCAATCTCAAGTGAGTCGTAGATATTACCTTGAATGCGCGTCACTTGAGTACTCACCAAAGGAACGTCCACGTGGCTTTCTTGGGGAATAATACCTTTAAAACCTATACTCTCAACACATTCCTTAAGAGGGGTGAAAAATGAGTCGCTAAGGCTCACCTCTTGAGGTTCAATGTTAGCTCCAAAGGTACTATCATGTGAAATGGATATTTTTTCATTAAAACACAATTGAGATTCAACATTTTCATCAAAATGCAATCCATTTTCACTTGCAACATGCTCACCATTCATGCTAGAGTCAACTTGCACATCATTAGAAGAAATAACTTCACACAACTCATGCACTTGGTCTTGTATTCTACCAAAGTGAGAAGCTAATTCATCTAACCTTTCCTCAATCCTATCAAAACGGTCAGAGGTTGCATTTGCTAGCTTTTCTATGGCTAAATCAAATCGATTATAAGAATTTTCTACAACTAGCTCCCAAGAGGTATAAGAACATTTAGCTAATGGTTCACTTTCTAAATCCCAAGGTAGAGGTGCATTAGCTAACTTCTCTATTGCCAACTCCCAAAATGGTTTTGATTCATATTGGACACTTTGAGGTTGGTAATCATAAAAATTTGAAGAATCACTATATGCACATTGATTATCCCAACCATACACATGAGAATTGCTCCAATTAGCACTGTATTGATTAAAACAAGGATTGCAATGCTCTAATTCATCATAATAATCCACATTTTGTGCTTGCATGCATGTACTAGTACCATGATAACCTCCACACAAGTCACAAATCACATGATAATAATTAAAAGCATTAACATTCCTCATTTGCTCAATTTTATGCATCTTGGTATCCATTTGAACTTGTAACATTATAACATCAAGTTTAACCTTTAAACTCCTTAAACCATCTTCAAACAATATACTTTCGGTAATTTCTTGGTTATCTCGATTCAAGGAGCCTTGCATATAGTAACCATCCATTATCGATCTTCCTTCTCTCATGCATTGATTCCTCATGTTTTCTACTCTCCTTGAACCCCTAAACATGTTTTCAAAATAACTTAAAAACAAATTTAGTCAAGAAGAATAGATGACTCTAAAAACATAAAAAACATATACAAAGATGCAACAAAGACACTAAAAAATAAAAATTAAGACACTAGACACTACAAACACAAGAAAAATAAGTAAAAATGTCTAAATTAATAAAGTTATTCTTAGCACCGATATTGACAAATCTTCCCCGGCAACGGCGCCAAAAACTTGACATGCGCGGGGTATACATATATCAATTAGCTCATCCACAATCAAGTTTTACATTTATGATTCCTAAATACCCCACACGCGATTTATCGCAAGTATACGAATCGTGAGCGAGTATAGGGTATTAAGGGTCGATCCCACAGAGAAGATTGCAATTACCGGTGTTTTTCGAACTCCTTTATTATCTAGACTACCATAAACATAATAGAAATCAAAATTAGCACAAAAAAGCTTCTAGAGATATGGAATTCCTTACTACTCTTGCAAATGAGATTACTGGTTAAGTGAATGCTATTATCTTGGCTAGTTATGGCGTAATTTCCTAATGTATGTGAAACCTACTCTCGTAGTAAATCAACTATACTTGTAGCTAAACCATACCTACTCTCGTGGTTATGAAATTAACTACAAGTTCATTTCTTCTATGAAATTACATGAACAAGTCACTAAAGCCACATAGGTGCACCTCTACTCTCGTGAGTGTACTCCCTAGATTTATCACTTCCTTGAACTAGTGTTAAATTCCAATTCTCATTGCAATCTTAACACCTTTAGATAATCACAATTAATGGCCGGTTAATCATGATTAGAAAAGCAAAAGTGATAAATAACTTGCTGAAAATAATACCATCAAATAACCAAGTAAACATCAAATACAAGATGTAGCAAGTTCAACCATAACTCTAGGCATAAACTTTAACTAAACATGTTAAAAACACAAATCCAAACTTGTATTATAGCTAAACATGAAATCTAATACAAGAGAGAAAGTAGTAGAAGAGATATCACCCTTGTCACATGAGATCAACCTCTCCATCTTTGCTCCTCAATCTTCATCCAAATCTAGCTACAAACACAAGATGGATAAACTACACTACCTATACTATACTAATGAACTAAGAAAAACTAGTGAAGACTACATTTTTGGTGAGTTTCTCTAGCCTTCCAAAGTTGTGAAAATGTTCCTCCAAGGCTGCTATTTATAGAGGAATTCAAGCTCATGGTGACTTGTTAAAGTTGATGTAATTGCTTCTTGGACTCACCAAAAGATGCTTTTTGAATTCTCTATACTTTCTTGCTCAGTTCCAGCCGGATTTCTTGCAGATAAATTGGTCAAAAAGCTTGTGTGAATAGAGCACAAGTTGCAGAGCCGAAATTGGGGATCCGAGGGCAAGATCCGAGCTCGGATCGATCAAAATACCCCTCGGATCGCATTTTTCTTCATTTTTTCCTTCACTGTTCATTGGGATCCGAGGCCTACAACAGTGGATCCGAGCTCGGATCCTCTGGTCTCGGATCCACTCGTCCAGAAGACAGACGAGGGCTCGGATCATATTGGATCCGGGTTCGGATCTCTTGCTCTGTTTTTGATCCATTTCAACTGATATTTTCTCGATGTTAGAGGCTGAACTAGCTCTTGTGTAAAACATGAAAGTTGTAGCTATTTGAGTTAGCTTTCCAATGCATCAAGAATCACCTAATTTAGAGCTCTGTGGACTGAGAAATAACCAAATTACCCTTGACTGGTCAAAAACTTGTTTCAGCTTCGACCATAGAAAATGTACTTCAGTATTTCGACCTTTTGACTATGAAAACCACCGAACTGGACTTCAATGTCTTCATACCAAATGTAGATCTATCTCTTGGCTTCAAATGGTATAAGAATCACCTCAATCCGATCATCGTCGCTGAAGATATTGCCAAAATACCACAAGGTGTCAAAGCTGTGAAACTCCTTTTCTTTAGAACTTGATTGCATTTCATCTCTTGCACTTCATATTCTCTTTTTATCACTTCAAAACATCATCAATCATCCAATTCTCTTCTCAATTTACTCCCTTTGATGATTGAATTCTTAAACCTACAAAAACATGAAGTTTTTGCCGTAAAAGTTCATAGAAATACAATTTTCACACTTTAAACCATAAAATGCATATTTTCACTAGAATCTTAGTTTATTAGCTATAAAACTAATTAAAACACACCAAAACTAACTAATAAAACACACTAAAAACACGTAAACTATGCACTTATCAAACTCCCCCACACTTGAACCATTGCTTGTCCTCAAGCAATCAACATATCTCCAACAACAATGATTCAAGAGGTGAAACATTATATGCATTGTTTTTCGAATTAAATTCCTCATAACTTGGTAAACAATCATTATGCACTTGCTCAATTTACACTAAATACTCATAATATCAAATAAAGGAAAGAGAATTAAGCCATAAATTCAACAAGTTAAACTTAATTTCTTACCCCAACCTAATTTTACAAATAAAAAAGTCACATAATCAATTTATAACATTCCTCCTCCTATAATCATCTTTTTCTCAAAATTTTACAATTAAGAGGGATTTATTTACACTAATTTTACTTAAATAGTGAGAAAGTTTTTTTACGCGAAAATCGACACTTTTAGGTGAAGATCTCCGGTTACTCAACATTTCACTTATTTAAATTGCTATGCATACTCGTAATTCAAGTACTTTTTTACGCGAAAGTTGACATTTGTAGATGCCAACACCCGGTTACTTGGTACAAGAATCATTGGAGTAGAAAAAAAAAACTCTTATTCTCTTTTTTTTTCTTTTCTCTTTTTTCTCTCTCTCTTTTTTCTTTTTTTTTTAAACACAATAAATAAATTTTTCCTCATAGAAAATATATAAGAATGATCAAAGGAGGAGTATAACCTTTATTGACTATATCAATCACTTACTTGGAAAATTAAGTAATGAGAAGAAATCTCATTAAACATGTAAAATTATAGGCATAATTTTCCTCACTTTATCGGATATACTTTCTAAAATGCAAAAATCCTAATTGCATAATAACCATTTTCAAGTCAAATGAGAACTAAATCTTCCAATATACATATAAAGTTTTAACAAGTGGAAGAATTAGGCACTTAAAGTTGGAACAAATTGGCCATTTTTAAATAAACTTGCAAAAATTTTGAAAACTTTTTTTTGAGCCATAGTGAAATATTGGAAAAGATTTTAGAAAAATTTTGACACATATCCAATTTCAAGCAAATTATCCATATGGCAAGATTTCTATGCACAATTCCAACATTTCTAATCATTTAAAGTCACAAAATATCATCACATTAGCATTAAAGTGCAAGTTCAAATATTTTCCTCCCCCACACTTAAACTTCACATTGTCCTCAATGTGAGAAAGGAAAAATAACGAAAATAAGAGAAAGTAATACTCCCCTAATGAACTTGCGCAATCCGAATCCATGGCAATGTGATGAATTTCCAACTTTACTTGAAAGAATGGAGAGTTCAATGAATGCACCGGTGTTTTTCGAACTCCTTTGCACTTGAAATGATTTCGCATGATTTCTTGTCATTGCTACCTATAAAACACACAAAAATACTAATCAAATTACTAAAACTTACTAAAAAACTAGAAATTGTTAGGTTGCCTCCCTACAAGCGCTTCTTTATAGTCATTAGTTTGACTATATCACCTCATTTCTCAAGGAGGTTTAGTTAATGAATAATCCACCATTAGAGGTTGGGGTGGATCATTATAAGTTGGCTTTATAGCGAAAGCCACATGTTCTAATGATAAGAGAGATGGAAGTGGCTTACCAATCTCAAGTGAGTCGTAGATATTACCTTGAATGCGCGTCACTTGAGTACTCACCAAAGGAACGTCCACGTGGCTTTCTTGGGGAATAATACCTTTAAAACCTATACTCTCAACACATTCCTTAAGAGGGGTGAAAAATGAGTCGCTAAGGCTCACCTCTTGAGGTTCAATGTTAGCTCCAAAGGTACTATCATGTGAAATGGATATTTTTTCATTAAAACACAATTGAGATTCAACATTTTCATCAAAATGCAATCCATTTTCACTTGCAACATGCTCACCATTCATGCTAGAGTCAACTTGCACATCATTAGAAGAAATAACTTCACACAACTCATGCACTTGGTCTTGTATTCTACCAAAGTGAGAAGCTAATTCATCTAACCTTTCCTCAATCCTATCAAAACGGTCAGAGGTTGCATTTGCTAGCTTTTCTATGGCTAAATCAAATTGATTATAAGAATTTTCTACAACTAGCTCCCAAGAGGTATAAGAACATTTAGCTAATGGTTCACTTTCTAAATCCCAAGGTAGAGGTGCATTAGCTAACTTCTCTATTGCCAACTCCCAAAATGGTTTTGATTCATATTGGACACTTTGAGGTTGGTAATCATAAAAATTTGAAGAATCACTATATGCACATTGATTATCCCAACCATACACATGAGAATTGCTCCAATTAGCACTGTATTGATTAAAACAAGGATTGCAATGCTCTAATTCATCATAATAATCCACATTTTGTGCTTGCATGCATGTACTAGTACCATGATAACCTCCACACAAGTCACAAATCACATGATAATAATTAAAAGCATTAACATTCCTCATTTGCTCAATTTTATGCATCTTGGTATCCATTTGAACTTGTAACATTATAACATCAAGTTTAACCTTTAAACTCCTTAAACCATCTTCAAACAATATACTTTCGGTAATTTCTTGGTTATCTCGATTCAAGGAGCCTTGCATATAGTAACCATCCATTATCGATCTTCCTTCTCTCATGCATTGATTCCTCATGTTTTCTACTCTCCTTGAACCCCTAAACATGTTTTCAAAATAACTTAAAAACAAATTTAGTCAAGAAGAATAGATGACTCTAAAAACATAAAAAACATATACAAAGATGCAACAAAGACACTAAAAAATAAAAATTAAGACACTAGACACTACAAACACAAGAAAAATAAGTAAAAATGTCTAAATTAATAAAGTTATTCTTAGCACCGATATTGACAAATCTTCCCCGGCAACGGCGCCAAAAACTTGACATGCGCGGGGTATACATATATCAATTAGCTCATCCACAATCAAGTTTTACATTTATGATTCCTAAATACCCCACACGCGATTTATCGCAAGTATACGAATCGTGAGCGAGTATAGGGTATTAAGGGTCGATCCCACAGAGAAGATTGCAATTACCGGTGTTTTTCGAACTCCTTTATTATCTAGACTACCATAAACATAATAGAAATCAAAATTAGCACAAAAAAGCTTCTAGAGATATGGAATTCCTTACTACTCTTGCAAATGAGATTACTGGTTAAGTGAATGCTATTATCTTGGCTAGTTATGGCGTAATTTCCTAATGTATGTGAAACCTACTCTCGTAGTAAATCAACTATACTTGTAGCTAAACCATACCTACTCTCGTGGTTATGAAATTAACTACAAGTTCATTTCTTCTATGAAATTACATGAACAAGTCACTAAAGCCACATAGGTGCACCTCTACTCTCGTGAGTGTACTCCCTAGATTTATCACTTCCTTGAACTAGTGTTAAATTCCAATTCTCATTGCAATCTTAACACCTTTAGATAATCACAATTAATGGCCGGTTAATCATGATTAGAAAAGCAAAAGTGATAAATAACTTGCTGAAAATAATACCATCAAATAACCAAGTAAACATCAAATACAAGATGTAGCAAGTTCAACCATAACTCTAGGCATAAACTTTAACTAAACATGTTAAAAACACAAATCCAAACTTGTATTATAGCTAAACATGAAATCTAATACAAGAGAGAAAGTAGTAGAAGAGATATCACCCTTGTCACATGAGATCAACCTCTCCATCTTTGCTCCTCAATCTTCATCCAAATCTAGCTACAAACACAAGATGGATAAACTACACTACCTATACTATACTAATGAACTAAGAAAAACTAGTGAAGACTACATTTTTGGTGAGTTTCTCTAGCCTTCCAAAGTTGTGAAAATGTTCCTCCAAGGCTGCTATTTATAGAGGAATTCAAGCTCATGGTGACTTGTTAAAGTTGATGTAATTGCTTCTTGGACTCACCAAAAGATGCTTTTTGAATTCTCTATACTTTCTTGCTCAGTTCCAGCCGGATTTCTTGCAGATAAATTGGTCAAAAAGCTTGTGTGAATAGAGCACAAGTTGCAGAGCCGAAATTGGGGATCCGAGGGCAAGATCCGAGCTCGGATCGATCAAAATACCCCTCGGATCGCATTTTTCTTCATTTTTTCCTTCACTGTTCATTGGGATCCGAGGCCTACAACAGTGGATCCGAGCTCGGATCCTCTGGTCTCGGATCCACTCGTCCAGAAGACAGACGAGGGCTCGGATCATATTGGATCCGGGTTCGGATCTCTTGCTCTGTTTTTGATCCATTTCAACTGATATTTTCTCGATGTTAGAGGCTGAACTAGCTCTTGTGTAAAACATGAAAGTTGTAGCTATTTGAGTTAGCTTTCCAATGCATCAAGAATCACCTAATTTAGAGCTCTGTGGACTGAGAAATAACCAAATTACCCTTGACTGGTCAAAAACTTGTTTCAGCTTCGACCATAGAAAATGTACTTCAGTATTTCGACCTTTTGACTATGAAAACCACCGAACTGGACTTCAATGTCTTCATACCAAATGTAGATCTATCTCTTGGCTTCAAATGGTATAAGAATCACCTCAATCCGATCATCGTCGCTGAAGATATTGCCAAAATACCACAAGGTGTCAAAGCTGTGAAACTCCTTTTCTTTAGAACTTGATTGCATTTCATCTCTTGCACTTCATATTCTCTTTTTATCACTTCAAAACATCATCAATCATCCAATTCTCTTCTCAATTTACTCCCTTTGATGATTGAATTCTTAAACCTACAAAAACATGAAGTTTTTGCCGTAAAAGTTCATAGAAATACAATTTTCACACTTTAAACCATAAAATGCATATTTTCACTAGAATCTTAGTTTATTAGCTATAAAACTAATTAAAACACACCAAAACTAACTAATAAAACACACTAAAAACACGTAAACTATGCACTTATCAAACTCCCCCACACTTGAACCATTGCTTGTCCTCAAGCAATCAACATATCTCCAACAACAATGATTCAAGAGGTGAAACATTATATGCATTGTTTTTCGAATTAAATTCCTCATAACTTGGTAAACAATCATTATGCACTTGCTCAATTTACACTAAATACTCATAATATCAAATAAAGGAAAGAGAATTAAGCCATAAATTCAACAAGTTAAACTTAATTTCTTACCCCAACCTAATTTTACAAATAAAAAAGTCACATAATCAATTTATAACATTCCTCCTCCTATAATCATCTTTTTCTCAAAATTTTACAATTAAGAGGGATTTATTTACACTAATTTTACTTAAATAGTGAGAAAGTTTTTTTACGCGAAAATCGACACTTTTAGGTGAAGATCTCCGGTTACTCAACATTTCACTTATTTAAATTGCTATGCATACTCGTAATTCAAGTACTTTTTTACGCGAAAGTTGACATTTGTAGATGCCAACACCCGGTTACTTGGTACAAGAATCATTGGAGTAGAAAAAAAAAACTCTTATTCTCTTTTTTTTTCTTTTCTCTTTTTTCTCTCTCTCTTTTTTCTTTTTTTTTTAAACACAATAAATAAATTTTTCCTCATAGAAAATATATAAGAATGATCAAAGGAGGAGTATAACCTTTATTGACTATATCAATCACTTACTTGGAAAATTAAGTAATGAGAAGAAATCTCATTAAACATGTAAAATTATAGGCCTAATTTTCCTCACTTTATCGGATATACTTTCTAAAATGCAAAAATCCTAATTGCATAATAACCATTTCCAAGTCAAATGAGAACTAAATCTTCCAATATACATATAAAGTTTTAACAAGTGGAAGAATTAGGCACTTAAAGTTGGAACAAATTGGCCATTTTTAAATAAACTTGCAAAAATTTGAAAACTTTTTTTTGAGCCATAGTGAAATATTGGAAAAGATTTTAGAAAAATTTTGACAACATACCTAATTTCAAGCAAATTATCCATATGGCAAGATTTCTATGCACAATTCCAACATTTCTAATCATTTAAAGTCACAAAATATCATCACATAGCATTAAAGTGCAAGTTCAAATATTTTCCTCCCCCACACTTAAACTTCACATTGTCCTCAATGTGAGAAAGGAAAAATAACGAAAATAAGAGAAAGTAATACTCCCCTAATGAACTTGCGCAATCCGAATCCATGGCAATGTGATGAATTTCCAACTTTACTTGAAAGAATGGAGAGTTCAATGAATGCACCGGTGTTTTTCGAACTCCTTTGCACTTGAAATGATTTCGCATGATTTCTTGTCATTGCTACCTATAAAACACACAAAAATACTAATCAAATTACTAAAACTTACTAAAAAACTAGAAATTGTTAGGTTGCCTCCCTACAAGCGCTTCTTTATAGTCATTAGTTTGACTATATCACCTCATTTCTCAAGGAGGTTTAGTTAATGAATAATCCACCATTAGAGGTTGGGGTGGATCATTATAAGTTGGCTTTATAGCGAAAGCCACATGTTCTAATGATAAGAGAGATGGAAGTGGCTTACCAATCTCAAGTGAGTCGTAGATATTACCTTGAATGCGCGTCACTTGAGTACTCACCAAAGGAACGTCCACGTGGCTTTCTTGGGGAATAATACCTTTAAAACCTATACTCTCAACACATTCCTTAAGAGGGGTGAAAAATGAGTCGCTAAGGCTCACCTCTTGAGGTTCAATGTTAGCTCCAAAGGTACTATCATGTGAAATGGATATTTTTTCATTAAAACACAATTGAGATTCAACATTTTCATCAAAATGCAATCCATTTTCACTTGCAACATGCTCACCATTCATGCTAGAGTCAACTTGCACATCATTAGAAGAAATAACTTCACACAACTCATGCACTTGGTCTTGTATTCTACCAAAGTGAGAAGCTAATTCATCTAACCTTTCCTCAATCCTATCTGTAGACACCAAATTTTTAAATAATTTGTATGTTGCATCTAATTCATGATTTTGTTTTAGTTTGTCTGCATTTTAGTTGTTACCTTTTTATTTGTCTTTTATTTGCTAATTATTTGTCATATTAATTTTGTTCACGTTTTAGTTTTAGTTTTAGTTTTAAGTTTTAACGTAAAATTTGTGAAAAAAAAAAGAAGAGGAAATTGATGAAAAATGGAAAATTGTGCTTTGTTGATTCTAGTTTATTTAGTTTCTATCCAATGGTAATTAAATTATTTTTTTTGTTGTTGTTTTTGTTGTTTGTTATCTATTTTTATTATCAGTTTTATTTAATTAATTTAATTAATTTCAAAAAAAAAAATCAAAAAATCACAATTCCATTTCTGCCGGATCACATTTCCTTTCCCCTCAAAAACACTCAACCTCCTCCATCCGCGATTCATCTTCATTTCAGCACCCCATCTCCACTCCACTATCACACCTAAAACAACAACAACATTCTCTCTTTGCCTTGTTATTATCGACCGAGAGTGAAGAGCCGAGCTTCCCATTTTCCTGTCTGATCAAAAGCTTGAGCAAGGGAGGAAGTTGCGCAAGTTGCTTTCTTAAATTGTTCGCGAGTGAGTGTGAGAGATAACCGCGTGAGTTTTATCATCCTCTTCCTCACTGCCTAGAGCTTCCATTCCTTTCTTCAACCTCAACCATCTGCGATCATCCTCCATTCCATTCCGCGTGCAAGCTTGAGCAAGAGAGGGAGTTGGCGGGCTGCATTCCTGTGCTGTCCGAGAGTTAGCCGAGAAAGAAACATTGCAGCTTCTTGTTGCGTGAGCTGAGCTTCCAGCTGAGGTAAATTCTAGACTTAGGCTAGCTAATTATGGGTAGATGAAGCTGTTTAAGAGCTTGCATGTGAAGTTTATGCTTCCGGATGATGAAAACAAAGCATTAGAAAAATCTGATTTGGAAGGAATGGGTTTGCCGAGAAACTGAAATGGAAATGCAGCTTTAATTTTGTTTCCCTGAGGCAATCTGAGCTTATAAATGTGATTAACTAACTTAAGACAAGATGATTAAGCTTTGCATGCAGCTCATTAGCTCGGTTAAGCAAGAAATAAAAATGAACAAGAAAATCTGCTGCATGCAAGATCATCCGAGAATAGCCGAATGAATTTCTGGATTTGTGGATGTTTATAGTTGCTGTCCGAACTTGATCTGAACTAGAAATGATAGTAATTTCATTAAGTAGCCTTGCATGTTAGTTTTGGGTACTTAACACAATGATTCAACCGAGGTAAATTCGGATTTAAGACCAACCAAGTGCTGGAAAATTTATGTGATTTGCCGAGGGAGTGAAACTGGAATTTGCAGCTGTTTTTGGGAATTTTTCTCTGGAAAATAATGCTTGGAAATGCATGAAAAATGTTGTTTTAAGTCTTGTATGACATTCAGTAGTAAACCATTTGAACTGTGGGCAAATTTGGCCAAAATTGTTGACACATAGCTGCTGGAAATGTTTCAATTTATCCGAGGAAGGGAGAAAGAATTTTTCCAGTTTTCTTTGGGAATTTTGGGATTCCAAATTGTTGCATTTAAAGTTTGACAAGCTGTAAAATATTCCACACTTGTTGATTTCACTCTAGAATATTTTAAGAGGGTCATGCATGCGATTACTGTTAAGATGATATCCGGAAGTCTTGTCTGAAATAAGAAAAGCTGCGCTTCATTGCTCCTGTTTTGTTCATTGGCTTTGCTTGCGTCTATAAGAAAGTTCATGTTTGGGGACATTCGATGGTAATGGGGGGCAAATTCCTTGCATTTGGTCTGTAAATGACATATTGGTAGAGCTTGTTGGAGTGTTTGCACGCAAATAAAAAATTGCTGCATTTTTCTTCTTACTGTTTCTTTCCATGGCTGTTTTCTGAGCTTGCATGCTTAATTCTGTGTGGAAGGGAAGAAGTGGAAAGTTTAGTGTTGAGTTCATGTCTTTGGGTCAAAAAGTATTTGAATCATGCCCAAGCACTTGCTGGAAAATGCATTTCAACTTGCCAAATCAGTTTTATATGTTCCAGATTTTTCAACTTGCTGAACGTATTTTATTTTTGTTTGCACTGGATTTTGCTCAGTTTTTTTTTCTATTTGTTTGGATGATGGCTTGCTGCCTAGTTTAAAGCCTTGTGCTTGGGTTTGAAATCTGAACTGGAAAACAAGTTGTGTGTTGGGCTTTGTTTAGTTGCTGAAGGCTGAATAAGAAAATTGCAGAAACGTTTCTCACATCATTTTTGCTGCATTAGTTTAATGTTCCATTCGGCAACAGCTTACAAGTCGGTTTCATCACTTTGTTTGTACATTTAAATCTTGGGTTTGATTTAGTTGATAATTGATAGTTAAAATCTGGGTTTGGTGAACTCGTTTGCATGATGAAATCTCGACTGAAATGGTGTAGAAATCGCAAAGAGATTGCAGCAGCCTTTTGTTTTCTTTTCCTTTACATGTTTGCATGATTTTCCAGAATTTGGCATGAAATATTTCTAAATTTTCTACCTGATTGGATGGTGGTGAGTATGAAGTTTGGGTCTAGATTAAAGTTGTGTGTTTGGGTTTGAAATCCGAGCTTGAACAATAAGCTGTGCGTTTGGTTTTGTCTTGGAAGCAAAAGAGAGCATGTTGCATTTTAGTTGCAGTAGTTTAAGTCTCACGTAGCTTGCATGAATTTGCATGGAAAAATTGTTTCAAAATTGCCTCTTAACCCCCTCAAGTTTCCCCTTATGCCAGTATGACCCAAAAAATTGGGAAAATCAATCAAATTGACCCCTCAAATTTCTTTAGTTTTTGCAATCAAGTCACTACTTGTTTTAAATTTTACATGGGCTGTTCACCTTCCTTTAAATGCCTTGGATTGATTCAATTTCATGTTTACTTTTATCTTTTGTGATTATTTCTTGATTAAAGTGATGCTTTGACTCTTTTATTATTTTTGAGGGTAAATAAGTGGTTCCATTCCATTTGGGCCCAACTCAAGGGAGGTACACCCTAATCCTTCATTTCTTACTTGATTTTGACTCTACGTGCTCCTATGTGTTATGTGTGAATATGCATGCTTTAATTCGCTTTTCATTTCATGTTTAATTGCCTATTTCGCTTTCTTTTTATTTCATTTTTCTTAATTTGCAAGTGATTTGAAGGCACTTGAATACCAAGTTGTAATAGCTAGGTTATTATTTTTATTTTTATTCCGTTCCCCCTCCTAGATTGTATAGGCCTTCTTCCCCTAAAAATGTAATAGTTAGGGCCTTAGTTGCCTTATGTGTCTTGCATGTCTATGTGCTATATGTTTCATCGCTTTCTTAGGTTTTGGCATCTAGATATGCATGCTAAGTGTTATGTGCTATGTGTTTATGAGTGTTTGGCATGTCTACTCGCTTTCCATAGCCATGAATGAATGTGATGGATGAATGTACGTTTCCACTAGTCCAACGCTAGTAGGAATTCATAGAAAGGGCTAGTCCAACGCTAGACCCAATAGGCCATCTCCTATCGTGAGTCCATACTTGCATGTTTCACTTCATTTCATGCATTTTTCTTGGTTTTATCATTTGGCATGCTCCTCGAACCCCTTTCCCCTCATTTTAGGATTTTTGCACCTCATGCTAGTTATAGGGTCCATTTGCCTGAGAGTCCCCTTAAATATGGGATATAGACGAGTGTGGCTTTTTCTAAGCCTTAGCACGCTTGTATTCCCTCTATAAAAGGGCAAATTGAGTCACGATTTAGGTCTCCCCGTACCCAATATGCATGAATTCCCTAGGCTCATGCATTTTTTAATCCACTCTACCATTTTATACCCTCATCACACTTTCATTTTTCCTCCCATTTTGCACACATGCACTTCATATTATCATTGCACATACCGTACCTTGCCCACTCACGTGCACATTTTCATTTACATATTTATTGTTTTTTTATTACTTTTTTTTCAAACTCATGTCCTCACATTGCATACATGCATTCCATTCATTTGCATCCCACTCGCATTATTCGTGACTTCTTCAAAGGATCGTTATTGGGCTTCACAATTAATGTGATTGGCACCACTCAACCTTTGAAGAGAAATTTCCCCCAATACCCCTAGGTCTAGGGTTTGCATTCATGTAGTGCATCCAAATGTAATAAATTCTTTGGTTAAAACAAGAAAATCTTTGATTAAATCATGCAACTAGCCTTGGCTAGGTCAAAGGGGTGCCTTGGATTTTATCCTTGCCTTCCCCTTTGTCAAATGTGACTCCCGAACCTTTTTCTTTGGTTTACGTAGACTAGGAGTCGTTTAAAAGGGTTTCTCACTATTTTTTCCTATTTTTTTTAAAAATTCATTTTTTAGGTGACTTGGTACACCTTAACTCATTACCAAGTGGCGACTCCGTATTTAGTTTTAAAAACCCTTTTTAAACTATAATTTTGGGTCAAATCGTCGCATTCTCAAACCCCCATTTAGACCCATTTTTCTTTTAAATCACAATTCATTTTTCAATCACAAATTGAATCAAAAAATACATTTTTAAACCATTTATTCATTTTATCAAAAAATGGGGCGCGACAGTTGGCGACTCCACTGGGGACATTCGAGAGTCCGAGCAAATTTGATTTAATCAACCTTTTTCTTCTTTTAATCTTTTCATATATCACATTTGGGTGTTTAGGATTGCATTTTTTCTTTTATTAGGATTTTTGCATTTCACGCGTATCCAACTACTCCCTCGCTCGTGAATGTATGATTGGTTGATTGGATGTATGTTTACTTACTTACCTCGCGCTCGCATTGCATTTGGGGGGGGGTGTGTGTCACCTTAGAGCCTCACGTTGGTTCTTGATCCCTCCCCTCCAAACGAGCACTAGCATACGTGCATACGCTTTAATTTTTAACCCCTCATTTATTTTTCTTTTAGTGGCTTGTCACGCCACTCCACCCTATTAGGATTTTAGGCGACTCACTTGGACGTGTGACCGTGACACGACGTGTGCGTAGCACGATCCAAGGGGTCACTTAATCTTCCGCTTTAAGCTTTGGGTTAATAGCCTTTAGCTTTTAGTCGAAGATTAAGGATTTTTGATAGATTCACTCAGACATGTGGCCGTGACACGACGTGTGCGTAGCAATGTCTGGGGAATCGCTCGAGCCACCGACAAGGAACCTTGGGAGTGATGACCTTTGGTTTCCAAGTCTGAAGGCTCGGGGACCTATGACCTATCGAGTCTAGATGCATTAGTGAGCCCCAACCTCATGCATCCATTTTAGAATTGCCTAAGGTAGAGTCAACCTTGCCCTAAATTAGGAGACACTATTCACGAGGGGAGGGGTCCAACCCCTTTCTCCTTTTTATTGCTTTACTTCTTTGTGTTGATTTCGTTGCTACAATGTGTTATGTGTATATATCTGGCTGAACTAATTTTTCTTGGTTTTATGACCTCATTGCATTCACAAACCCTAGCAAATAAGAGGTCTGGCATGACCTTCTTTTAGGGCCTACCCGTGTAAACAGGATATTGCACGTTTAAAAGTTTTGGTATATTATGTTCATAAATTAATAATGTCATGCCATTTTAGGCCCACCCTGGCGAACAAAGGGCTCCTTAGGTCAAGTCTCATTTCAAATTGCATGTTTCCCTGCTTTGATAAGAATGACATCATGCATAAGTCTTAGAAAGGGAATGCCACTTAGGGAATCCCACATTAGGGACAAGCCAACCTAAATCCCATGGGTATTTAACCCAATTTTTTGGGATTTGCACGTTTAAATTCCTGTTAACCAGAGAAATGGGACCTGTAGGTAAGGTATCTGACCCCGGTTTTGGTTTCTAGATGGACAATCCTCGCCGAGTGCAACAGATGTTAGTAGTGCCGCCGGAGGTACAAAGATGGCCCACATTACTTTCACCCAATGAGATTAACCAAATAGCCGATCGATTAGGACGCATCGGGGATTTCAAGGACATTAAGTCCGATGGGTATTTGGTAGAGGCTTTGGTGCATCTCTGGGACCCCACTTGTTCTGCTTTTAGACTTGGGAAAAGGGAGATGACCATAACGATTGAGGAAGTTGCCGGATTTCTCAATTTGCCGATCCAAGGAACTGCCGTGATATTTCCGTTAGTATCTAACAAAGATGAATTTTGCCGTTTCACTGGGTTAAAGGAATCAGTACTGCAAGGGGCAGACCAAAATGTAGAGGCGAAGTTCTTATTTGATCGATTCGCATTAAGAGATGGTTTTGAGAGGCATCGAGGGGATTTTTCGTTTACGTCCGAGGAAATATGGGAACGAAAGAGAGTTTGGGTATATGGATTAGTCATGGCTGGAACCTACTTTTTCCCTAGGAAAGACAAAAAGATAGCCTTCAAGTTCACTAAAATCTTGTACGACTTGTTTCTAGGAATAAAAGATAAACAGTGTTCCATTGTTCCAACTATTTTGGCCGACATCTTCATAGCTTGCACTACCTGTCAGAGAGGGGAAAAGTTCTTTTGTGGGTCAAATTTGATTTTACATGTGTGGGGGATGGAGCACTTCATGAGACGACCGTCTATTCCCGAGAGTCTACCAATGGCCGGATATAATTGGGTAATCACACATCATAAGAGGATCAATAGTAGTAGTTCACCGTGTAGTGCATCCGAGTTTGTGAACTTTTTAACGAATGTGACCAATCAAAATGTGAGATGGGTATTGGATTGGACCAATTGTGTCAAGCCTGTCCTTCGCACCAAGGCATCCGAGTTTGTTCCTTTATTGGGTACTCAGGGTATCATGGCATACAATCCAAGAAGGTTCCTCCGACAATTAGGGCGAGTTCAAGATGTGCCGTCTGCAGTTGATCTGACTACATTTACCATCATTTTCGACAAAGGGATATGTCCGAGAGAAATTCCGATGAAGATTCTTCTTGATGAGGCCTGGGAGACGTTGTCCGACGATGAACGCGTCAAGTACGTTCCAGAACTCAAACAAAGGGGATTGACCACTCCGCAATACGAAGACTGGGTAGGAGGATCCGTTGCGCAAGAAATTCAAGATGAGCCATCTGAGGAGGTGAAAAAGTTGAAAGTCATTATCGAAGCAAAGGATAAGGAAATTCTGCAGTTAAGTAAGTCTGTCGAAGCATACAAAGGGATGGCCGAGCAAAGCAAGCAATTGTATGAAAAGGAACGAGGAAGGCGTCAAGAGCTGAAAAGGAAATGTGCAGAATTATATGACCAAACTGAATGTGTTAGAATTCCATATGCTAGGGAAACAAAGGACTCTGTATTAGATAGGTTCAGAAGTTTTGGTAATCTTGTACGAAATCGTCTTTGTGATATGATGTAAATATTGGCAAGTTTATCAATGAAAATGATTTTTCTTTTGCCCTCATTTGGAATTATTGTCAAAAACAGGTTTGTGTTACGGGTCCCATTTCGAAGGTGTTGCATCATGCTAGGCCTACCCTTGGCACAAAAAGGGCCCCCAAAATAGGACATGCATCCGAATTGTTTGAATAATTACTAACTCATGTCTTTTTCTTTTTTTTTCTCTTTAAATTGCAGAAATTCAGTAATCATTGGTTTATCTAAAGAAGTCTTTTGCATTTTCAGGTAAATTTCAAAATAGCTTTTCGGAAAAGCCCCATTATTACGCGATCCCGAAGTAAAGCCCAAAGGAATCGTGTAGACATGAGTACTCAACCAGAATCATCCGATAAGGCCGTTGCAACTACCCAGCCGGAAGCTGCAAGTCCTGGGGTTCAGTTGACAGAGTTACTCACAAAATTTGGGGAAATGGCATCGGAAATGGCCGCTCAGAAGAAGTTGATTGATGAGCTCGTTAGTAGTGGAGTGCAACCTGTGCCTGTGCCCACTACACAACCACAATCCGAACCATTTGTTATTCCTCCATTTCAAACTACGTTTGAGGGAACTGTAAACCCGCAATATGCTTTTACTCAAAATCCTCCTTTCTACCCTCCTTATGGTCAAGGATTTCAGCCTCAAGGAGATCCAAATATACATCTGAACCCACCAGTTTTTTATCAGACTACCGCGGAGCCCGTTGTGCCGGAGCACACTTTTCAAAATAAGCTAGAAATGGGAGAGTCGTCTGCCCAGATTGATATGAAGTTACTTAAACGCTTGGATCGTTTTGATGAATTTATCCGGAAAAGCCAAGGTTCAAGTAAACAAGGGGTGTTGGATTATGATGATTTGTGCCTGTTTCCGAACGTGCAACTGCCGGTGGGGTTCAAGACTCCTAAATTCAACAAATATGATGGAACAAGCAACCCTAAAACACACCTGTGTTTGTTTGCTAACAAGTTGGGCAAGCCAGTGGATGACGAGAATTTGCCGTTGAGATTATTTCCAGAAAGCTTAGAAGGGGATGCTCTCGATTGGTATTCCAACCTAAAGCCAGAGGAAGTGAAGACCTGGCTCGATCTGTCCAATGCCTTCATCAGACAATATGAGTATAACTGTGAGCTGGCACCAACCCGAATTACTTTGGAAGGAACGAAGAGGCGACCATCTGAAGATCATAAGACATATGCCAAGAGATGGAGAAAGATAGCTGCGAAAGTGGAGCCTCCGATGACTGAGGATGAAATTATTCGCACATTTATAAAGGCACATGACCCGCCATATTTCGAAGAAATTTTCCGTATGACTGGTTGTTCTTTTGCTGCAATTGTGAATAAACTGGAAGAATTTGATGACTTTGTGAGAGCCGGAAAAATTGTTAACGTCTCTGCTCTGAAATCCCAGTTGGATGCTTTACAAGGTCAAGGAAGCAATGTGAAAAAGCCGCCGTTCAAAAAGAAAGAGGGGGATGCAACCTTTATTTGGAACCAAAACCCTTCACCCAGACCCCGATATCAACACAATCCAACCTACCAACCGCCTTACTCTTATTATTCAAACTCACATCCTGTATATACTACCAACATCCACCCCCCTCGACCTCGCCCAAGCTATCCTAACCCACCTTCAGCCCCTTTTCAAATTTCCCAACCAAATCCACCCCAAAACCGACCTCACCCTCCATATAACCCAAGATTTCCTCCACCAAATAGACCTAGTTACAACCATCCTCAACCTCCTGAACCTTACAACCGATCACCTAGCCGTACATTCACCAATTTAGGCAGGCCTCTGGACCAATTGTATGACCAGTTGAAGGCCGCCGGGAAAATTGGTACAGTACCCCCTCCTACCTACCCATATGGCATGCCCGCGTGGTATAATCCACAAGCTGTCTGCGCTTATCATTCTGGGGCCCCCGGACATGCCACCTTTGATTGCAGGGCGCTTAAGCATAAAATCCAAGATATGGTTGAAGCCGGGGAGATTGTGATCCGAAAAAGGGAGACACAAGGGACGAACGTAAATAGGAACCCTTTACCGGAACATGCCAATATCATTGGGGTTATTCTGGATGATACGGAGTATGTGGAACCAGTCAGAGAATTGGCAAGGGAAACTGAAGTGTTTGGGGTCACAGACCAACCCTTTGTCATAGAATTGCCACTTGAAGAGGACAAAAAGCCCTTTATTTTGGATCTCACGCCAGCCGAGAGTGAGGCTTTGGAGCCGGTGGTTATTGAATTCCCGCAGCAAGAGCCTGTTTTAAGCATGCAACAAGTGCCATGGAATTATGATGAACCTGACGTACAGATTGGGGAAAAGTCAATTGCTAAAAAGGAAGAAGTGTCAGCAGTCACCAGATCGGGGAAGGTTGCAAGTCCATTTGAAGCTACCATTCCGATTCAAGCAAATAACTCCGAGCCGCCCGTTAAACCAACAATCACCGAGAGAGAAGCCTTGGATTTCCTTAAGAGACTTCAGAGAAGTGAGTACAATGTAGTTGAAAAGCTGAGCAAGTCGCCTGCCCAGATATCCATGTTAGATTTACTCTTTTCTTCAGATAGGCATAGGGACGCGCTGATCGAGGTGTTGACCAAAGCTCAAATCCCTAAGGACATTTCAGTTGATAATTTCTCACATGTGGTTGGGAACGTATTATTCACCAAACAAATCACTTTCTCTGACGAGGAATTGCCGGCGGAAGGCATTGGACATAACAAGGCCCTGTACATAGTTGTGAGGTGCAAGATTCGCATTAAGAGATGGTTTTGAGAGGCATCGAGGGGATTTTTCGTTTACGTCCGAGGAAATATGGGAACGAAAGAGAGTTTGGGTATATGGATTAGTCATGGCTGGAACCTACTTTTTCCCTAGGAAAGACAAAAAGATAGCCTTCAAGTTCACTAAAATCTTGTACGACTTGTTTCTAGGAATAAAAGATAAACAGTGTTCCATTGTTCCAACTATTTTGGCCGACATCTTCATAGCTTGCACTACCTGTCAGAGAGGGGAAAAGTTCTTTTGTGGGTCAAATTTGATTTTACATGTGTGGGGGATGGAGCACTTCATGAGACGACCGTCTATTCCCGAGAGTCTACCAATGGCCGGATATAATTGGGTAATCACACATCACAAGAGGATCAATAGTAGGAGTTCACCGTGTAATGCATCCGAGTTTGTGAACTTTTTAACGAATGTGACCAATCAAAAGGTGAGATGGGTATTGGATTGGACCAATTGTGTCAAGCCTGTCCTTCGCACCAAGGCATCCGAGTTTGTTCCTTTATTGGGTACTCAGGGTATCATGGCATACAATCCAAGAAGGTTCCTCCGACAATTAGGGCGAGTTCAAGATGTGCCGTCTGCAGTTGATCTGACTACATTTACCATCATTTTCGACAAAGGGATATGTCCGAGAGAAATTCCGATGAAGATTCTTCTTGATGAGGCCTGGGAGACGTTGTCCGACGATGAACGCGTCAAGTACGTTCCAGAACTCAAACAAAGGGGATTGACCACTCCGCAATACGAAGACTGGGTAGGAGGATCCGTTGCGCAAGAAATTCAAGATGAGCCATCTGAGGAGGTGAAAAAGTTGAAAGTCATTATCGAAGCAAAGGATAAGGAAATTCTGCAGTTAAGTAAGTCTGTCGAAGCATACAAAGGGATGGCCGAGCAAAGCAAGCAATTGTATGAAAAGGAACGAGGAAGGCGTCAAGAGCTGAAAAGGAAATGTGCAGAATTATATGACCAAACTGAATGTGTTAGAATTCCATATGCTAGGGAAACAAAGGACTCTGTATTAGATAGGTTCAGAAGTTTTGGTAATCTTGTACGAAATCGTCTTTGTGATATGATGTAAATATTGGCAAGTTTATCAATGAAAATGATTTTTCTTTTGCCCTCATTTGGAATTATTGTCAAAAACAGGTTTGTGTTACGGGTCCCATTTCGAAGGTGTTGCATCATGCTAGGCCTACCCTTGGCACAAAAAGGGCCCCCAAAATAGGACATGCATCCGAATTGTTTGAATAATTACTAACTCATGTCTTTTTCTTTTTTTTTTCTCTTTAAATTGCAGAAATTCAGTAATCATTGGTTTATCTAAAGAAGTCTTTTGCATTTTCAGGTAAATTTCAAAATAGCTTTTCGGAAAAGCCCCATTATTACGCGATCCCGAAGTAAAGCCCAAAGGAATCGTGTAGACATGAGTACCCAACCAGAATCATCCGATAAGGCCGTTGCAACTACCCAGCCGGAAGCTGCAAGTCCTGGGGTTCAGTTGACAGAGTTACTCACAAAATTTGGGGAAATGGCATCGGAAATGGCCGCTCAGAAGAAGTTGATTGATGAGCTCGTTAGTAGTGGAGTGCAACATGTGCCTGTGCTCACTACACAACCACAATCCGAACCATTTGTTATTCCTCCATTTCAAACTACGTTTGAGGAAACTGTAAACCCGCAATATGCTTTTACTCAAAATCCTCCTTTCTACCCTCCTTATGGTCAAGGATTTCAGCCTCAAGGAGATCCAAATATACATCTGAACCCACCAGTTTTTTATCAGACTACCGCGGAGCCCGTTGTGCCGGAGCACACTTTTCAAAATAAGCTAGAAATGGGAGAGTCGTCTGCCCAGATTGATATGAAGTTACTTAAACGCTTGGATCGTTTTGATGAATTTATCCGGAAAAGCCAAGGTTTAAGCAAACAAGGGGTGTTGGATTATGATGATTTGTGCCTGTTTCCGAACGTGCAACTGCCGGTGGGGTTCAAGACTCCTAAATTCAACAAATATGGTGGAACAAGCAACCCTAAAACGCACCTGCGTTTGTTTGCTAACAAGTTGGGCAAGCCAGTGGATGACGAGAATTTTCCGTTGAGATTATTTCCAGAAAGCTTAGAAGGGGATGCTCTCGATTGGTATTCCAACCTAAAGCCAGAGGAAGTGAAGACCTGGCTCGATCTGTCCAATGCCTTCATCAGACAATATGAGTATAACTGTGAGCTGGCACCAACCCGAACTACTTTGGAAGGAACGAAGAGGCGACCATCTGAAGATCATAAGACATATGCCAAGAGATGGAGAAAGATAGCTGCGAAAGTGGAGCCTCCGATGACTGAGGATGAAATTATTCGCACATTTATAAAGGCACATGACCCGCCATATTTCGAAGAAATTTTCCGTATGACTGGTTGTTCTTTTGCTGCAATTGTGAATAAACTGGAAGAATTTGATGACTTTGTGAGAGCCGGAAACATTGTTAACGTCTCTGCTCTGAAATCCCAGTTGGATGCTTTACAAGGTCAAGGAAGCAATGTGAAAAAGCCGCCGTTCAAAAAGAAAGAGGGGGATGCAACCTTTATTTGGAACCAAAACCCTTCACCCAGACCCCGATATCAATACAATCCAACCTACCAACCGCCTTACTCTTATTATTCAAACTCACATCCTGTATATACTACCAACATCCACCCCCCTCGACCTCGCCCAAGCTATCCTAACCCACCTTCAGCCCCTTTTCAAATTTCCCAACCAAATCCACCCCAAAACCGACCTCACCCTCCATATAACCCAAGATTTCCTCCACCAAATAGACCTAGTTACAACCATCCTCAACCTCCTGAACCTTACAACCGATCACCTAGCCGTACATTCACCAATTTAGGCAGGCCTCTGGACCAATTGTATGACCAGTTGAAGGCCGCCGGGAAAATTGGTACAGTACCCCCTCCTACCTACCCATATGGCATGCCCGCGTGGTATAATCCACAAGCTGTCTGCGCTTATCATTCTGGGGCCCCCGGACATGCCACCTTTGATTGCAGGGCGCTTAAGCATAAAATCCAAGATATGGTTGAAGCCGGGGAGATTGTGATCCGAAAAAGGGAGATACAAGGGCCGAACGTAAATAGGAACCCTTTACCGGAACATGCCAATATCATTGGGGTTATTCTGGATGATACGGAGTATGTGGAACCAGTCAGAGAATTGGCAAGGGAAACTGAAGTGTTTGGGGTCACAGACCAACCCTTTGTCATAGAATTGCCACTTGAAGAGGACAAAAAGCCCTTTATTTTGGATCTCACGCCAGCCGAGAGTGAGGCTTTGGAGCCGGTGGTTATTGAATTCCCGCAGCAAGAGCCTGTTTTAAGCATGCAACAAGTGCCATGGAATTATGATGAACCTGACGTACAGATTGGGGAAAAGTCAATTGCTAAAAAGGAAGAAGTGTCAGCAGTCACCAGATCGGGGAAGGTTGCAAGTCCATTTGAAGCTACCATTCCGATTCAAGCAAATAACTCCGAGCCGCCCGTTAAACCAACAATCACCGAGAGAGAAGCCTTGGATTTCCTTAAGAGACTTCAGAGAAGTGAGTACAATGTAGTTGAAAAGCTGAGCAAGTCGCCTGCCCAGATATCCATGTTAGATTTACTCTTTTCTTCAGATAGGCATAGGGACGCGCTGATCGAGGTGTTGACCAAAGCTCAAATCCCTAAGGACATTTCAGTTGATAATTTCTCACATGTGGTTGGGAACGTATTATTCACCAAACAAATCACTTTCTCTGACGAGGAATTGCCGGCGGAAGGCATTGGACATAACAAGGCCCTGTACATAGTTGTGAGGTGCAACGGAAAAATGCTGCCGAAGGTATTGATTGACAATGGATCCGCTCTTAATATCTGTCCCTGGAGCACCTTGGAAAAGCTAGGATTGCAAGACGTCAAGCTGAGGCCTTCAGGGACCATAGTCCGAGGTTTTGATGGAGCGCAAAGAGAGCCAATAGGAGAAATTGATTTAGTAGTTGAAATGGGGCCCGCCCAGTTTCAAATAACCTGCCAAGTCATGCACTTTCCTAGTGTTTACAACGTTTTGCTTGGCAGGCCATGGATTCACAAGTCTGGGGCGGTGCCTTCTTCATTGCATCAATTGCTGAAATTTGTAGTAAATGACAAGCTGATAACTATATTTGCCGAAGAGGATTGCCTTGTAATCACCGATTCCGAGTCCAAAGAAGAGGGTAGCCGAAGCTCCACAGTGACCCCTCATAGCACATCTGATATTGTCTCCGTCAGTTGGATAACAAAGGAGGAGCAAGCTCTATCAAGGGCCAGTGTCATGATGGCTAAGGAGATGATCCGCGGAGGCTATGAATTTGACAAAGGGCTGGGACGAGATCTGCAAGGAATTTTAAAGCCAGTGGAGATTGTGGAGAAAAATGATTCGTTTGGTTTGGGTTTCCGACCAACTGCTAAGGACATTAGAGAGATGAAGAAGCGCAAGAAAGCGGAGAAGGAAGGAAGGCAAATGGCTCTTGACATTCCACCCCTGCAATATACTTTCCCACGACCAGCCGAGGTGATCATGTCAGAAATCAACCCAGTTGACGAAATTGAAGCAAGTTTGGCCCAATTGTTCGTTGGGGCAACATTTGAAGATAGTGTTCCGAGCGAAGCTGAATTTCCTGACATCCTCGATGGATCAATTCCCAACTGGACAGCCGAGGCTCTGCCCATTCGAAAGGAGTTTCGGTAAACTGAAAGGGGTTTATCATTCATGTGAATTCATGAAAATACTTTTGCATCTGTAAATAGCCAATGAAAACAATTTTACTTTTGACTAACATTTGCACATGTAAATATTGTTAAGTTTTCATTTCCATTTGCTTTCAATCAAAGGCTTTATAGAAAGTGCACAAGTTTTTCTTGTCATGTTGTGTTGTTTATTCGCTTGTTTATATTTATATTGCTTGTTCATTTGTTTGTTGTATGCTTATCTGCTTATTATCCCACATTCGTTAATTCTTTCAGATGGCCAAAAATAAAATTATTTGACCCTTTGGATATCACAATTCTAGAATTCAATAACGGCAATCTCTATATCACTCATGACTTGGAGGTCTGTGAATCCGAACTCCAAAGCGAGAGTGATAATGAGGAGGTATTCGATTCTTTTGCAAAGGACCTTGAACAATATGAGGAAAAACCAAAACCGAACCTGGAAGAAACAGAAAAGGTTAACATTGGCACTGAGGATGAAGTTAAGGAGGTGCAATTTAGTATTCATTTGAGTGAAAGACAGAAAAATGAGATGCTTGAATTCTTGACCATGTTCCAGGATGTATTTGCGTGGTCCTATGATGATATGACTGGCATTTCAACTGACGTGGTAGTGCATAGGTTACCCACAGACCCTTCTTTTCCACCCGTAAAGCAAAAACCCAGAAAATTCAAACCAGATATGAGCCTCAAAATAAAAGAGCAAATTGAAAAATAACTCAAAACCAACATTATCATTGTTTCCCATTACCCAATTTGGCTTTCGAATCCAGTCCCTGTTCCAAAAAAGAATGGAGAGGTGCGAGTTTGCGTTGATTATAGAGACCTTAATAAAGCCAGTCCTAAAGATGATTTCCCTCTACCAAACATTCACATTCTCTTAGACAATACTGCCGGACATGAGATTGAATCCTTTTGTGATTGTTTTGCTGGCTACCACCAAATTTTGATGGCAGAAGAGGATAGGGAGAAAACTGCTTTCATTACCCCTTGGGGTACCTTTTGCTACCGAGTCATGCCTTTCGGTTTAAAGAATGCTGGAGCAACGTATCAGAGGACCATGACAACCCTATTTCATGATATGATCCACCGGGAGATGGAGGTCTATGTGGATGACATCATAATCAAGTCTAAGAGGGCAGAGGATCATTTGGTTGATTTGAAGAAGTTATTCGAAAGATTGCGGAAGTACAATTTGAAGTTAAATCCTGCGAAATGCGCCTTTGGAGCACCTGCGGGTAAGCTGTTGGGATTCATTGTTAGCAAGAAGGGCATAGAAATAGATCCGGCGAAAATCAAAGCAATTCGAGATATGCCAGTGCCGAAAACTCAGAAGGACGTGAAAAGCTTCTTAGGGAAGATCAATTTCATCGGGAGGTTCATCGGCCAATTAACTGCCACATGCGAGCCATTGTTCAAATTATTAAGAAAGAATGTACCGTTGTATTGGAATGAGGAGTGCCAGCAGGCTTTCGACAAGATTAAAGATTATTTGTTGCATCCACCGGTCTTAGTGCCGCCCAAACCAGGCCGACCTTTGATTATGTATTTATCTGTACTCAATGGAGCAGTAGGGTGTGTTCTAGGTCAGCACGATGACTTTGGAAGGAAAGAACAAGCCATTTACTATCTAAGCAAGAAGTTCACGCAGTATGAGGCTAATTATTCATTCATTGAGAAAAGCTGTTGTGCATTGGCCTGGGCATCCCAAAAATTGAGACACTACCTGTTGAGCCATACCATTTATCTTATTTCCCGATCTGATCCTTTGAAGTATCTTTTGGAGAAACCGATGTTAACCGGACGCCTGGCCAAATGGCAGATAATTCTCTCAGAGTTTGATATTGTTTTCACTTCACAAAAGGCAGTCAAGGGGCAAGCTATAGCGGATCATTTGGCGGAAAATCCAAGGGATGATGATTATCAGCCACTTCATACGTATTTCCCTGATGAGAAAGTTTTATTCGTAGGCGCTACAGATGATATAAGTGAACAAAGCCCTGAATGGAGGCTTTTCTTCGATGGAGCTTCGAATTCCCTCGGTGTTGGAATTGGAGCTGTTCTGGTTTCACCCGAAGGGAAACATTACCCTGCCGCTGCCAAATTGCAATTTGCCTGCACAAACAACATGGCTGAATATGAAGCTTGCATTTTTTGTCTCAAAATGGCTTTGGAAATGGAAATCAAAGAGTTGATAGCTTTCAGCGATTCAGATTTGCTTGTGCATCAAACCTTGAAACAGTGGATAACCAAAGATTCAAAAATTCTGCCCTACCATTGCAGTCTGCTTACTCTGGCCAAGCAATTTCGAAATTTGGAGTTCAGACATCTTCCACGTGCCCGGAACGCATTTGCCGATGCTTTGGCCACTTTAGCTTCTATGACCCGATATCCTGATGAATTGAGGATCGAGCCAATTCCGATTCAACTTCAAGACAAACCTGCCCACTGTTGGGTTGTAGACAAGTCCTCCGATAATGTTCCGTGGTATACTGATCTCAAGGAGTTTCTCAAAACAGGGTCTTACCCTCTACATGCTGGTACAAAAGACAAGAATTTTCTGCGTAGAATGGCTTCAGAATTTTTCTTAAATGGAGAAGTGTTGTACAAAAGAACTTTGGATTTGAACCTTTTAAGGTGCATTGATGAAGATGAAGCTCAATATATGATGAAGGAAGTGCATAGTGGCGTTTGTGGACCTCACATGAATGGCCATTTGCTAGCGAAGAAAATCATGAGAACCGGATACTTCTGGCTTACTATGGAGCATGATTGTATAGATTTTGTCCGGAGATGTATAAAATGCCAAATGCACGGTGACATTATACGCGTTCCACCCACTGAACTGCATAGCATGACCGCCCCATGGCCCTGTTCAATGTGGGGTATGGACGTGATTGGTACAATCGATCCTCCCGCTTCAAATGGACATCGATTTATATTGGTGGCGATCGAGTACTTTACCAAATGGGTTGAAGCAGAGTCATTCAAACATGTCACGAAGAAGGTAGTGGCCAATTTCCTGAGAGATTATATCATCTGTCGCTTTGGAGTACCCGAAACGCTTATCACGGACAATGCCAAGAATCTGAACAATGACATGGTAGATGGACTATGTGAGCAGTTCAAAATCAAACACCGCAATTCTGCCATTTATAGGCCTCAGATGAATGGAGCTGTAGAAGCCGCAAATAAGAATCTGAAGAAAATTATCCGCAAAATGACAGAAAAGCATCGCGATTGGCATGAAAAGTTGCCTTATGCATTGATGGCGTACCGGACTTCTATTCGGACATCGACTGGGGCAACGCCATATTCACTTATGTATGGGATGGAAGCTGTATTACCAGCTGAGGTTGAAATTCCGTCGCTACGAATCCTTATGGAAGCTAAATTGGAGGAGGCCGATTGGATCAAGCAGCGCCATGAGCAATTGACTTTGATAGATGAGAAGCGATTCAATGCTATCTGTCATGGGCAATGCCATCAAAAACGTGTGGCCCGAGCTTACAACAAAAAAGTCCATCGGCGGGCATTTGAAGAAGGTGATAAGGTACTGAAGCGAATTTTGTCAATGCAAGATGAAGCTAAAGGCAAGTTCGCTCCAAATTGGCAAGGGCCGTTCATTATCCAAAAGGTATTACCTGGCGGAGCTCTTATTTTGGCGGAAATGGATGGACGGGTTTTCCCTCAACCCATCAACTCAGATATGTGCAAAAAGTTTTTCATTTGATCATGCAAATTTTCTTTAGAAATTCATGCAAATGGCGAAATGCAAGTCAGGCCATCTTCTTTTACACTAAAAAACATTTTATCTCTACTTGTCCCCTTTGAGCCATCAGAATTGACAAATCTCGTTTGATAACCCTTGAGAATTGCAAACCCCACACTGGGGCAAATTTGTTTCGAAAAAAAAAAAACCTACACTGGGGCAAATTTAGTTTTCAAAGAAAAATGCAAAAAGTGAGGAAAATACAATGAAAAATGCAAAGAGAGAAAATCTGATCAAACTGGGGCAAATTTTCCTCAGTTTCGGAGTTGTTCTCAAAAGGGTGCAATCTCAAGTTATTTCACCCCTCGTATCAAATCTGCTTTCAAGCCTCAATCTTTCTTGAAAAACACCCCACCTGACCTCATTACAAAAGCCCAAAGTCCTGGTTTTCGTCACTTGCTGCATTTCTATAAGAAAATTTGTTAATCAACTGGCAGGTGATGTCCGTAATGTCTTCGCCTAATTTTACAAGGGAAGTACATTTTACTGATGCCAGAAATCTTTAATTCATGTTTCTGAGTCGATCATGGTCGAGATATTTCATTCTTCTTTAGGTGAAAACCCGAAGGGGCACCTCGAAAGAAAAAGAAAAAGAAAAAGAAAAGAAAAAAAAGGAAAAAGGAAAAGAAAAAAGAAAGAAAAGAAAAAGGAAAAGAGAAAAGAAAAACAACAAAAGGGGTGGGGGCAACCTTGGTGAAAACCCGAAAGGGCGCCAAGGTAGGTTTTCTCAACAGACAAGCTCAAGAAGGAACAGCCGGTGACCTGGTTCATTTGGGGTTTTCCTCATATTTGTGATACTTCTGCCAATATCGGATTCCGAAGAGAAAATATCCAAAGTTTTGAATATGATATTCGTTGGTTAAATTTGTATTTGTTCTTTACAAATATTCTTTTGCAAAATGTATCTTTATAAACCTCTTGGTTATTCTCAAATTATTTGTGTATGAATGCTTATGATTGTCTACATTCTTTTGCATGCTCATCTTTGCCTAACATAGGAAATCATCTTGCATATACATTGATTTTTATATGACTAATTTTCATGCATCATTCTTTTACCATTAAATTCAAATGAATGATAAACCCTGAGGTTTGTGCAAAAATAGGAGATTCAATCATCAGTTACAGGGAGTAACATACAACAAAGCTACCACCTGGATTGGGTGACGTGGTAAATCTGCATTTTATCAGTCTCAGAAATTGAAAGGTTTAAGGCAGACGCCGCCGAGCCGAAATAAAAGCATCACAAGACTCATGTTTACACGATTCTCAAGGCAAACCGGATCAAATAATGGTGGCAAGCCCATTATTTCTTCTTTTCTTGCAGGAATGTGGCATTTACAAACAAAAGCAGCCACTCTCTTTTTGGCACCTAAACCGATGTCAGACAAAGCTTCCCAGTAAACAAGGATCGATGTTATTTGCAAGACTCGATCATAAGAAACAGCATCAGCTATCGTTTCAGTCACAGAAATCCAAATTTCCCTCTTGGTACAAAAGTTGAACTATTCTCAGGTAAAAAAAAAAAAACTTAATTCATTGTTTAAACTTCCCCAGTGAAGTCCCGTTCAAATCCTGTTCGGGCAGTCCCGTTTAAATTCCTGTTCGGGCCAGTCCCGTTTTAAATTCCTGTTCGGGCCAGTCCCGTTTTAAATTCCTGTTCGGGCCAGTCCCGTTTTAAATTCCTGTTCGGGCCAGTCCCGTTTTAAATCCCTGTTCGGGTCAGTCCCGTTTTAAATCCCTGTTCGGGTCAGTGCCGTTTTAAATCCCTGTTCGGGCCAGTCCCCGTTTTAAATTCCTGTTCGGGCCAGTCCGTTTAAATTCGCTGTTCGGTGTCAGTCCGTTTTAAATCATGTTCGTGCCAGTCCGTTTAAATCCTGTTCGGGTCAGTCCCGTTTTAAATCCATGTTCGGAGCCAAGTCCGGCGTTTTAAAAAATTCCTGTTCGGGTCAGTCCCGTTTAAATTCCTGTTCGGGTCAGTCCCGTTTAAATTTCTTGTTCGGGTCAGTCCCGTTTTAAATTCCTGTTTGGGTCAATCCCATTTTATAATTCCTGTTCGGGTCAGGTCCCGTTTTAAATTCCCTTGTTCGGGAGTCCCGTTTTTAAATTCCTGTTTCGGGCCAGTCCCGTTTAAATTCCTGTTCGGGTAGTCCCGTTTTAAAATTCCTGTTCGGAGCCAGTCCCGTTTTAAATTCCTGTTCGGGTCAGTCCCGTTTTTAAATTCCTGTTTGGGTCAGTTCCCGTTTTTTAAATTCCTTGTTCGGGTCAGTTCCCGCCGTTTTTAAAGTTCCTGTCGGCGTTTCAAATCAATTCCTTGCAGCCGAATAACACAGGTAAGTATTTGGTGTCCTACTTCCTTTGTCCTCACCAAGTTTTTTCAAAAACTCAAAGACAAAGAGGGGCAACTGTAAAGACACCAAAATTTTAAATAATTTGTATGGTTTTGCATCTAATTCATGATTTTGTTTAGATTGTCTGCATTTTAGTTGTTACCGCGTTTTTATTTGTCTTTTATTTGCTAATTATTTGTCATATTAATTTTGTTCACATTTTAGTTTTAGTTTTAGTTTTAAGTTTTAACGTAAAATTTGTGAAAAAAGAAAAGAAAAGAAAAGAGGAAATTGATGAAAAATGGAAAATTGTGCTTTGTGGATTCTAGTTTATTTAGATTTAGTTTCTATTCAATAAATTAAAAAAAATCAAAAAAAAATCAAAAAAAAAAATCAAAAAATCACAATTCTATTTCTGCCGGCTCCATTTTCCACTTCTCAACCTAGCACCTTCCATTGTTATTGCCGACTCCACTCCACTCCACTCCACTCCCAATACCTCAATATATACATCCCACTACGCTATATCATTGCCAGTTCACTACAATCATGATCACTCACCATAACATTTTATTTTTTCAATTGTTCCTATGCCGGGAGCTGTGAAGTGATCAGCTTCTTTGGAAATAACGACGAGAGAGAGAGAGGTGAGGACTTAGCTTATCTTCCAGCCTCACTTCAAGACCAACCGAGAGAGGGAGAGAGAGAACCGAGAGTCAAACTTCCTCCAATCCAGCCGCAAGTTTGAGCCAGGGAGAGGGAGAGTTGCGGACTGCAATTCTGGATAGCCGAGAGTGGAGGATTTGCAGCTGCTAGTCGTGTGTTTTAGGCTTCAAGCTAAGGTAATTTCTGAACTTAGATGAGTTGTTTATGGGTTGATGAAGCTGACTATAAGCATGCATGTGGGATTGTGTGGTTAGATGATAGGTTAAATCATAGAAAAATCTGTTTGAGAAGGAAGTGAAGCTGCCGAGAGCTGAGCTGGAAGTTTCGGTTTTTAATTTGCTAGCTGTGATGATCTGAGCTTAATTTTGGACTCAACCTGATAGATAGTTTCTTATTTGATGTTGCATGTGAACTACGTGGCCTGAATTTCGGTTGCATGGCTGGAAATTTTAATGGAAGTTGATGGATTGCTGAAACAATTTTTCCAGTTTAGCCGTTGAAGTTGTTTTGGAAATTGCATGGGTATTTTAGCATGAAATTTGCTGGAAAGTGGTTGATTTTCACTTGGTTAGGTGTTTGACTAATTAAAATTAGATGATTAAGCTTTGCAGGAAGTTTATTGGTCCGGCTAAAAAAAAATGAAATAGTGAACGGCTACATGCAAGTTCATCCAAGGATGGCGAACAGAATTTCTGGATTTGTGGATGTTTATAGTTGCTGTCCGAACTTGATCTGAACTAGAAATGATAGTAATTTCATTAAGTAGCCTTGCATGTTAGTTTTGGGTACTTAACACAATGATTTAACCGAGGTAAATTCGGATTCATGCCCAAGTACTTGCTGGAAAATGCATTTCAACTTGCCAAATCAGTTTTATATGTTCCAGATTTTTCAACTTGCTGAACGTATTTTATTTGTATTTGCACTGGATTTTGCTCAGTTTTTTTTTTCTATTTGTTTGGATGATGGTTTGCTGCCTAGTTTAAAGCCTTGTGTTTGGATTTGATTGTGTTTGAAAGCTGGATTTTGTAAAGTGCCGAATTGCAGAAAGCTTGCTGCGTTTTTTTCTGTTTCATTCTTGTGCTGTTTAGTTTTCTTTCTACCTTTGATGATTAGCTCCATTTTCTTGTTTCAATGCTACAATGAAGTTACAAGTTTAGTTGGTGATTGGTAGTTAAAACTCTGATATATGGTGAACACATTTGTATGTTGAAATGCAAGAAAAGCTGCGGCTGAAGGTGCACAAAGCCAGATTTGCTTCTTTTATTATTGATGGATAATGAATTTCCTTCCTTTGTTGATGATCAAAACCAGATTTGCCATCTTAATCTTGCACCCAAAATTTCATGTTTTAAATTGGGTCAATAATTTCTGGGTTGATGAATTTGTTTGCATGATAAAAATGCGAAAGATTGCGGCTGGAAATTGCTGCTGCACTTTGTTTTTTTTAGCAGTCACCGAACTATATTTTGCTTGTTTGAGCATGTTAAATGGTTTATGTCTTGGGGTATACTAGTGGGTAACATGCGATATTTGCCTCATTATGTTTTGATTTGAGCTCATGGATGGTCTGTACAAAGAGTAAGCTACAAATTTGCAGCAGATTATAAGAAAGTTTTTTTTTCATTTTTCTTCGCATGAGAGGCTGCCAGAATTTGTATTTGGAGTTGTTGGCCTGTTGAGTTACGCTTGTCTTTGATTTAATGTTGAAGCTTGGATCGATTGGCTGAATTTTTAATTGTGCTAGGAGTGCATTTGAGCAACTCGGTAATGCAGCAATTCACCAAAACTGGTTTAGTTGTCTACCTTGCTAGTTTTCAGTTTTTGCAGCATGAAATAGGAAGAACAAGTCAAAGTTGCTGGATTTTGTTTTAGCATTTGAATATTCTTGTTTTCTGGATTTTTGCGTTCCGAAGAGGGGGAAGAATGTTTGATCTCCTTACAAGTTTTTTTGTTTGTTGGATTGTGTTTGCATGGTAGAATGGAAAGAAGCCACGGCTGGAAATGAAATTTGTTGCAGAGAAAGTTTCTTCTACGTGATTGCATGGCTTTTGCATGAAAATGACTTTCAAAAATCGCACTCCAACCCCTTGGCTTCCATCTAATGCTTCCATGGCCCAATTAATTGGAAACTTAATTAATTTGGTCCTCCTAACATGCCATTTCCTCTTTAATACATCTTGATTTGTTTTGGGTAGATACTTAAGGGATTGTAGAATGAATTTGAAGGGTCTAATAATTTCTTCTTCCTAGACTTGTAGTTAATTTGATTTTTTTTGAATTCTTTGGCATTTGGTTGTTTAGCTACTAGTAAATTGCTCCTCGTTTACCTTTTTGTGAATTTTCTAGTTTGATTTGGTAAGTTTCACCTTAGATTCTTAATTTTATTTTATGTTTTTTTAGTTCCTTAGTGTTTATAATAGTAATAAATTGGCCCTTTAGACCTCTTTAATTTTTTTTCCAATTGGGTTTTTGTTTGTCTTAATTGGTTAAGTACGAGTAGTTTACTTTCCTTGGAATGCTTCGAGTGATTCAATTTGACGGTTGTTTCCATTTTCTTTTAATTTTTCTCAATTAAAGTGGTACCTTGACCTTTTTATTGTTTTGAAGCCATTTTTCTTTCATTTGGTCACCATTCAAAGGGGGTGGTATATTTTCTTTTATCCCTTTTTGTATCTCTTCTATGTGATCCAACGTGTTACGTGGAAATTACGTGACTATTTGCTTTCATTGCCTTTCTTTAGTTCTTTCATTTCATTTACTTTTGCTTTTATTTAAGTTCTTCTTTATGGGGTATGTGTACACCTCTCGGCTTGTAATAGATAGGGCTTGGAGGAGCATTCAATGAAGACCTATCGAAGACGTGTGCCTAGCTAGCAAATGTAATAGTTAGGGCTTTAATTGCCTATGTGTTATGTGTTACTTGCTTTAATTAGGTTCTTGCATCTAGTTGAGCATGCTAAGTGTTATGTGCTATGTGTTTATAAGTGTTTGGCATGTCTACTCGCTTTCCATGGTAATGAATGAATGTGATGGACGAATGTACGTTTCCACTAGTCCAACGCTAGTCGGAATTCATAGAATGGGCTAGTCCAATGCTAGACCCTTAGGGATTTCCCCCCGTTAGTACATGTTTGCATGTTCATTACATGTCATGCATTCTTTTAGTTTTATCATTTTGCATGCCCCTCGACCCCTTTTCCCTCCATTTTAGGATTTTTGCATTTCATGCTAGTTATAGGGTTCATTTGCTTGAGAGTCCCCTTAAATATGGGATATAGACGAGTGTGGCTTTTTCTAAGCCTTAGCACGCTTGTATTCCCTCTATAAAAGGGTAAATTGAGTCACGATTTAGGTCTCCCCGTACCCAATATGCATGCGTTCCCTAGGCTCATGCATTCTAAATCCACTCTATCATTACACTTTCACTTTTCATTCCATTTGCACACATACACCTTTTATCCCTTCACTTGCACACGAACACTTTTGTTCCATTTTGCACACGTGCACCTTTATGTTTCTTCACTTGCACACGAACACTTTTATCATCACTTGCACACATGCACTTCATATTATCATTTCACATACCGTACCTTGCCCACTCACGTGCACATTTTCCTTTACATATTTATTGTTTTTTTATTACTTTTTCAAAACTCATGTCCTCACATTGCATACATGCATTCCATTCATTTGCATCCCACTCGCATTATTCGTGACTTCTTCAAAGGATCGTCATTGGGCTTCACAATTAATGTGATTGGCACCACTCAACCTTTGAAGAGAAATTTCCCCAATACCCCTAGGTCTAGGGTTTGCATTCATGTAGTACATCCAAATGTAATAAATTCTTTAATTAAAACAAGAAAATCTTTGATTAAATCAAGCAACTAGCCTTGGCTAGGTCGAAGGGGTGCCTTGGATTTTATCCTTGCCTTCCCCTTCGTCAAATGTGACTCCCGAACCTTTTACGTTGGTTTACGTGGACTAGGAGTCGTTTAAAAGGGGTTTCTTACTACTTTTTCCTATTTTTCTTTAAAAATTCATTTTTAGGTGACTTGGTACACCTTAACTCATTACCAAGTGGCGACTCCGATTTTTTATTTCAAAAAACCCTTTTTAAACTATAATTTTGGGTCAAATCGTCGCATTCTCAAACCCCCATTTAGACCCATTTTTCTTTTAAATCACAATTCATTTTCCAAATCACAAATTGAATCAAAAAATACATTTTTAAACCATTTATTTATTTTATCAAAAAATGGGGCGCGACAGTTGGCGACTCCACTGGGGACATTTGAGAGTCCGAGCTAATTTGATTTAATCAACCTTTTTCTTCTTTTAACCTTTTCATATATCACATCTGGGTGTTTTAGGGTTGCATTTTTCCTTTTTAGGATTTTGCATTTCGCGCGAATTAATTACTCCCTCACTCACGCATGTATGATTGATTGATTGGATGTATGTTTACTTGCTTATCTCGCGCTTGCATTGCATTTGGGTGGGGGACATCACCTTAGAGCCTCGCGTTGGTTCTTGATCCCTCCCCTCCAAACGAGCACTAGCATACGAGCATACGCTTTAATTTTTTTTCACCCTTCATTTATTTTTCTTTTAGTGGCTTGTCACGCCACTCCACCCTATTAGGATTTTAGGCGACCACTTGGACATGTGATCGTATCACGACGTGTGCGTAGCATGATCCGAGTCGGTCACTCGATCTTCCGCTTTAAACTTTAGGTTGATGACCTATTAGTTTTTAGTCGAAGGTTGAGGATTCTTTTTTAGATTCGCCCAGACGGGTAGCCGTAACACGACGTGTGCGTAGCAACGTCTGGGGAATCGCTCGAGCCACCGACAAGGAACCTTGGGAGTGATGACCCTTGGTTTCCAAGTCTGAAGGCTCGGGGACCTATGACCTATCGAGTCTAGATGCATTAGTGAGCCCCAACCTCATGCATCCATTTTAGCTTGCCTAGGTTAGAGTCAGCCTTACCCTATTAGGGACACCATTCACGAGGGGAGGGATCCCACCCTCTTTCCTTATTTCTTTGTTGCTTTTATATCATCTAGTTGTCCAACGTGTTATGTGATTATGTGTTGAACTAACGTTTCCTTCTTTCTTATCTTTTGCATTCACAAACATTAGCAAATAAGAGGTCTGGCATGATCCTCTTTTAGGACCTACCCTTATAGATAGGCTATTGCACGTTTAGAAATTTCGGTATATTTTGTTCATAAATTAATGTCATACCATTTTAGGCTTACCCTGGCAAACAAAGGGCTCCTTAGGTCACATCTCATTTCAAATCGCATTTTTCCCTGCTTTGATAAGAATGGCATCATGCATAAGCCTTAGAAAGGGAATGCCACTTAGGGAATCCCGCATCAGGGACAAGCCAACCTAAATCCCATGGGTATTTAACTCAATTTTTGGGGATTTGCACGTTTAAATTCCTGTTAACCAGAGAAATGGGACCTGTAGGTAAGGTATTTAACTCCGGTTTTGGTTTCTAGATGGAGAGCCCTCGCCGAGTGCAACAGATGTTAGTAGTGCCGCCGGAGGTACAAAGATGGCCCACGTTACTCTCACCCAATGAGGTTAACCAAATAGCCGATCGATTAGGACACATCGGGGATTTCAAGGACATTAAATCCGATGGATATTTGGTAGAAGCTTTGGTGCATCTATGGGACCCTATTTGTTCTGCTTTTAGACTTGGAAAAAGGGAGATGACCATAACAATTGAGGAAATCGCTGGATTTCTCAATTTGCCGATTCAAGGAACTGCCGTGGTATTGCCGCTAGTATCTAACAAAGCTGAATTTTGCCGTTTCACTGGGTTAAAGGAATCAGTACTACAAGGGGCAGACCAAAATATAGAGGCGAAGTTCTTATTTGATCGATTTGCGCTAAGAGATGGTTTTGAGAGGCATCAAGGGGATTTCTCGTTTACTTCCAAGGAAACGTGGGATCGAAAGAGAGTCTGGGTATACGGTTTAGTCATGACGGGAACCTACTTTTTTCCTAGGAAAGACAAAAAGATAGCCTTCAAGCTCACTAGAATCCTGTATGACTTGTTTCTCGGAATTAATGATAGGCCGTGTTCCATTATTCCTACCATTTTGGCCGACATCTTCATAGCCTGCACTACCTGTCAGAAAGGGAAAAAGTTCTTTTGTGGTTCAAATTTGATCTTACATATATGGGGAATGGAGCATTTCATGAGACGATCGGCTATTTCATCGAGTCTACCAATGTCCGCATACAACTGGATAACCACGCATCACAAGAGAATTAACAGAGACAATCTGCCGTGTAATGCATCTGAGTTTGTGGATTTCTTGAAGAACGTGACCGATCAAAATATTAGATGGGTGTTGGATTGGACCGATTGTACTAAACCCGTTCTTCGCACTCAGGCATCCGAATTCATTCTCCTACTGGGTACTCAAGGGATTACCGCGTACGCCCCAAAAAGGTTTCTCAGACAATTAGGGCGTGTCCAAGAAATACCACCCGTAATTGACATGAGCGAAGTCACCATTATTTTTAACTGGGGAATGTGTCCAAATCAAATCCCTATGAAAGATCGGATTATTGACGCCTGGGTGACGCTATCCGATGACGTGAGTTTTAGATACATCCCGGAGCTCAAGCAGAAGGGTTTGACGACTTCACAATACGAAGACTGGGTAGGAGGATCCGCTGCGCAAGAAATTCAAGATGAGCCAGCTGAGGAGGTGAAAAGGTTAAAGGCCATTGTCGAAGCAAAAGATAGGGAAATTCTGCAGTTAAGTAAGTCTGCCGAATCATACAAAGGGATGGCCGAGCAAAACAAGCAATTGTATGAAAATGAACAAGGAAAGCGTCAAGAGCTGAAAAGGAAATGTGCAGAATTATATGACCAAACTGAATATGTTAGAATTTCATATGCTAGGGAAACAAAGGACTCTGTATTAGATAGGTTCAGAAGTTTTGGTAATCTTGTACGGAATCGTCTTCGTGACATGATGTAAATATTGGCAAGTTTATCAATGAAAATGACTTTTCTTTTGCTCTTATTTTGGATTATTGTCAAAAACAGGTTTGTATTACGGGTCCCATTTCGAAGGTGTTGCATCATGCTAGGCCTACCCTTGGCACAAAAAGGGCCCCCCAAATAAGACATGCATCCGAATTGTTTGAATAATTACTAACTCATGTCTTTTTCTTTTTTCTCTTTTTTTGAATAAATTGCAGAAATTCAGTAATCATTGATTTATCTAAAGAAGTCTTTTGCATTCTCAGGTAAATTTCAAAATAGCTTTTCGGAAAAGCCCCATTATTACGCGATCCCGAAGTAAAGCCCAAAGGAATCGTGTAGACATGAGTACTCAACCAGAATCATCTGATAAGGCCGTCGCAACTACCCAGCCGGAAGCTGCAAGTCCTGGGGTTCAGTTGACAGAGTTACTCACAAAATTTGGGGAAATGGCATCGGAAATGGCCGCTCAGAAGAAGTTGATTGATGAGCTCGTTAGTAGCGGAGTGCAACCTGAACCTGTACCCGCCACACAAACACAATCCGAACCATTTGTTATTCCTCCATTTCAAACTACGTTTGAGGGAACTGTAAACCCGCAATATACTTTTACTCAAAATCCTCCTTTCTACCCTCCTTATGGTCAAGGATTTCAGCCTCAAGACAATCCGACCCTGCATTTGAACCCACCAGTTTTTTATCAGACTACCGCGGAGCCCGTGGTGCCGGAGCACACTTTTCAAAATAAGCCAGAAATGGGAGAGTCGTCTGCCCAGATTGATATGAAGTTACTTAAACGCTTGGATCGTTTTGATGAATTTATTCGGAAAAGCCAAGGTTTAAGCAAACAATGGGTGTTGGATTATGATGATTTGTGCCTATTTCCGAACGTACAACTACCGGTGGGGTTCAAGACCCCTAAGTTCAACAAATATGATGGAACGGGTAACCCTAAGACGCACCTGCGTTTGTTTGCTAACAAGTTGGGCAAGCCAGTGGATGACGAGAATTTGCCGTTGAGATTATTTCCAGAAAGCTTAGAAGGGATGCTCTCGATTGGTATTCCAACCTAAAGCCAGAGGAAGTGAAGACCTGGCTCGATCTGTCCAATGCCTTCATCAGACAATATGAGTATAACTGTGAGCTGGCACCAACCCGAACTACTTTGGAAGGAACGAAGAGGCGACCATCTGAAGATCATAAGACATATGCCAAGAGATGGAGAAAGATAGCTGCGAAAGTGGAGCCTCCGATGACCGAGGATGAAATTATTCGCACATTCATAAAGGCGCATGATCCTCCATATTTCGAAGAAATTTTCCGTATGACTGGTTGTTCATTTGCTGCCATTGTGAATAAATTGGAAGAGTTTGATGACTTTGTAAGAGCCGGGAAAATTGTCAACGTCTCTGCTCTCAAATCCCAGTTGGATGCTTTACAAGGTCAAGGAAGCAATGTGAAAAAGCTGCCGTTCAAAAAGAAGGAGGGGGATGCAACCTTTATTTGGAACCAAAACCCTTCACCCCGACCCCGATACCAACACAATCCAACCTACCAACCACATTACCCTTACTACTCAAACCCGCATCCTGTATATACCACCAACATCCACCACCCTCGACCTCGCCCAAGTTATCCTAACCCACTTTCAGCCCCTTTTCAAATTTCCCAACCAAATCCACCTCAAAACCGACCTCGCCCTCCATATAACCTAAGATTTCCTCCACCAAATAGACCTGTTTACAACCATCCTCAACCTCCTGAACCTTACAACCGACCACCTAGCCGTACATTCACCAATTTAGGCAGGCCTCTGGACCAATTGTATGACCAGTTGAAGGCCGCCGGGAAAATTAGTACAGTACCCCCTCCTACCTACCCATATGGCATGCCCGCGTGGTATAATCCACAAGCTGTCTGTGCTTATCATTCTGGGGCCCCCGGACATGCCACCTTTGATTGCAAGGCGCTTAAGCATAAGATCCAAGATATGGTTGAAGCCGGGGAGATTGTAATCCGGAAAAGGGAGGCGCAAGGGCCGAACGTAAATAGGAACCCTTTACCGGAACATGCCAATATCATTTGGGTTATTCTGGATGATACGGAGTATGTGGAACCGGTCAAAGAATTGACAAGGGAAGCTGAAGTGTTTGGGGTCACAGACCAACCCTTTGTCATAGAATTGCCATTTGAAGAGGACGAAAAGCCCTTTGTTGTGGATCTCACGCCAGCGGAGAGTGAGGCTTTGGAGCCAGTAATCATCGAATTCCCGAAGCATGAGCCTGTTCTGAGTCTGCAACAAGTGCCATGGAATTACAATGAACCTACTGTACAGATTGGGGAAAAGTCAATCGCGAAGGAAGAAGTGTCAGTGGTCACCAGATCAGGGAAAATCGTAAGTCCATTTGAAGCTACCATTCCGATTCAAGCAAATAATTCTGAGCCACCCGCCAAACCAACAATCACTGAGAAGGAAGCTTTGGATTTTCTTAAAAGGCTCCAGAGAAGTGAATACAATGTGATTGAGAAGCTAAGCAAGTCACCTGCGCAGATATCCATGTTGGATTTACTTTTTTCTTCAGATGTGCATAGGGATGCGTTGATCGAGGTATTGACTAAAGCTCAAATCCCTAGGGACATTTCTGTTGATAATTTTTCGCACGTGGTTGGGAGTGTGTTATTCACCAAGCAAATTACTTTTTCTGACGATGAATTGCCGGCGGAAGGCATTGGACATAACAAGGCCCTGTACACAGTTGTTAGGTGCAATGGGAAAAGGCTGCCGAAGGTTTTGATTGATAATGGATCCGCGCTTAATATCTGTCCTTGGAGCACCTTGGAAAAGCTGGGATTGCAAGACATCAAGCTGAGGCCTTCAGGGACCATAGTTCGAGGTTTTGATGGAGCACAAAGAGAGCCAATAGGAGAAGTGGATTTAGTAGTTGAAATGGGACCCGCCCAGTTTCAAATAACCTGCCAAGTCATGCACTTTCCTAGTGTTTACAACGTTTTGCTTGGCAGGTCATGGATTCACAAGTCTGGGGCGGTGCCTTCTTCATTACATCAGTTGTTGAAATTTGTAGTAAATGACAAGCTGATAACTATATTTGCCGAAGAGGATTGCCTTGTAATCATCGATTCCGAGTCCAAAGAAGAGGGTAGCCGAAGCTCCACAGTGACCCCTCATAGCACATCTGATATTGTCTCCGTCAGTTGGATAACAAAGGAGGAGCAAGCTCTATCAAGGGCCAGTGTCATGATGGCTAAGGAGATGATCCGTGGAGGCTATGAATTTGACAAAGGGCTGGGACGAGATCTGCAAGGAATTTTAAAGCCAGTGGAGATTGTGGAGAAAAATGATTCGTTTGGTTTGGGTTTCCGACCGACTGCTAAGGATATCAGAGAAATGAAGGAGCGCAAGAAAGCGGAGAAAGAAGGAAGGCAAAGGGCTCTTGACATTCCACCCCTGCATTATACTTTCCCACGACCAGCCGAGGTGATCATGTCAGAAATCAACCCAGTTGACGAAATTGAAGCTAGTTTGGCCCAATTGTTCGTTGGGGCAACATTTGAAGATAGTGTTCCAGGCGAAGCTGAATTTCCTGACATCCCCGAAGGATCAATTCCCAATTGGACAGCCGAGTTCCTGCCCGTTCGGAAGGAGTTTCGGTAAACTGAAAGGGGTTTATCATTCATGTGAATTCATGAAAAGTTGCATCTGTAAATAGCCAATGAAAACAATTTTACTTTTTGACTAACATTTTTGCATGTAAATATTGTTAAGTTTTCATTTCCATTTGCTTTCAATCAAAGGTTTTATGAAAATGTACAAGTTGTTCTTGTCATGTTGTTTTGTTTATTCATTTGTTTATATCTTCGTTGTATTGCTTGACCATTTGTTTGTTGTATGCTTATTTGCTTATTATCCCACATTCATTAATTCTTTCAGATGGCCAAAAATAAAATTATTTGACCCTTTGGATATCACAATTCTGGAATTCAATAACGGCAATCTCTATATCACTCATGACTTGGAGGTCTGTGAATTCGAACTCCAAAGCGAGAGTGATAATGAGGAGGTATTCGATTCTTTTGCAAAGGACCTTGAACAATATGAGGAAAAACCAAAACCGAACCTGGAAGAAACAGAAAAGGTTAACATTGGCACTAAGGATGAAGTTAAGGAGGTGCAAATTAGTATTCATTTGAATGAGAGGCAGAAAAAGGAGATGCTTGAATTTTTGACTATGTTCCAAGATGTCTTTGCATGGTCCTATGATGATATGACTGGCATTTCAACTGACGTGGTAGTGCATAGGTTACCCACAGACCCTTCTTTTCCACCCGTAAAGCAAAAACCCAGAAAGTTCAAACCCGATATGAGCCTCAAAATAAAAGAGCAAATTGAAAAACAACTCAAAACCAACATTATCATTGTTTCCCATTACCCAATTTGGCTTTCAAATCCAGTCCCTGTTCCAAAAAAGAATGGAGAGGTGCGAGTTTGCGTTGATTATAGAGACCTTAATAAAGCCAGTCCTAAAGATGATTTCCCTCTACCAAACATTCACATTCTCTTAGACAATACTGCCGGACATGAGATTGAATCCTTTTGCGATTGTTTTGCTGGCTACCACCAAATTTTGATGGCAGAAGAGGATAGGGAGAAAACTGCTTTCATTACCCCTTGGGGTACCTTTTGCTACCGAGTCATGCCTTTCGGTTTAAAGAATGCAGGAGCAACGTATCAGAGGACCATGACAACCTTATTTCATGATATGATCCACCGGGAGATGGAGGTCTACGTGGATGACATCATAATCAAGTCTAAAAGGACGGAGGACCACTTGGATGATTTGAGGAAGCTATTTGAAAGGCTGCGAAAATACAATTTGAAGTTAAATCCTGCGAAATGCGCCTTTGGGGCACCAGCTGGTAAATTGTTGGGTTTCATCGTGAGCAAGAGAGGCATAGAGATAGATCCAGCAAAAATCAAGGCGATT